>NW_027257300.1:0-28678 GCF_029215685.1 Pituophis catenifer annectens
GACAGGGGCACTAAAAGCTAGGCAGAAGCATCTCTGACCAGGTCTGTGTCTCTACCCTCGTTTATGGGTAAATGTTAAGATGGGTTCCTTTGCTGTGGGGAGGAAGATGAGGGGGAGGGAGAAGAAGACTGGAGAAGGCATTGTGATGAATATAGAGAGATTGGGCAGGTGGTTCTCACAGAAGGCAGCATCAGTGCTCAAGTCCAATATCATGTTCTAGTCTCCTGTGCCCACCTCAGAACCTCATCTCTAGAGGTTTTGTGTCTCTGGACTCTAGCAGCTGCTGCTGCCAAATGTTAGGTCCGTATGTAATAAAGCTTATCTCATCCACAGTTTAACCATGGATGAGAAAGCTGACTTGCCTGTACTACTGAATCTTGGTTGGACATGAACGAGAGGTTCCCCCTGTCTGAAATGTGTCTTTTGGCTTTCAAGTTCACCAAATGTAAGACCCTTTTGGTGGGCCATAAAGATCAGTAGATATGCCTATACTGGAGACAGTTGGCACCTAATTGTCCTGACTTCAGCTAATTTGGCCATATAAAAAGGTTGGGGTTTCAATGGGCATCACGTCAGAGAGAAGTTTCCCTTGCTCCATGGCCTGTGTTGAAAGATATTGTACAGTCGATGGACAGATACTGCAGCTGGAGAGCTGGCTGCAGGATGCCTTGGCAATGGGATCTGTTTCTTTAAGACTTTAATGGCTTTTGAGCAGTTTAGAATAAAATAAGTGCCCTTTTAAAAGATTTGGTCATAACACTTGCAATAAACAAGAATCACAGAGCCATAAAATGTAATATAAACCAGACTTTCCCCCCTGAAAAAGCTTGGACAAATAGAATTTTTGCCTAGTGCCGAAAAAGCAGACAAAAAGCATATGTGGGAAAGGAGAAGCTTCCTTGTTTCAAAGGCCCATTGGAGTTGGTGGATATCCAAGGAGATCTTCCATAACTGGTCTTACCTAGTGGTCATGTTCATTAGAGAAGAGGAAGTCCTTCCATCTTGAACCTGTTTCCAGAAAGAAGCTTTGGGGCAGTGACACTACTAAGTATTGTATGTTGTGTTATGTACTATGTTGGGGAAGAGTGTGAGCACCAGTCATCTTCCATTGGCATGGAGAACACTCAGCTCGGCTTATCAAGGTGGTATCTCACCACCTCAAGTGGCCCTTCCCATGAGTTGCACTGCGGACATCAGAAGAGACTTCCATACATCAATAAATCTTGTAGAGAAAGCCTCTTTTTGCTATTAAAAGTGTTTGAGTGGGCTGTAGACTGAGAGTAACTAAAGAGACCTGTCTGTATTGGTTGGGGGACATCTTGCAATCCTTTGGCAAGATAGCATCCCTTCAGAATTTTCCGTATCCTGAGTATGTATTCTGATTTGCGTTCAAGAATGTCCAAGGAGAAATTCCCAGGTTTAACCCAGGATCTGGTGAGATACGTGCCCTGTTGTAGGAATCGATGCTTAAAAGCATCCGGATGGAGGATCTGCAAAAGAACAGGTGCCAGACTGTTGAAGATAATCTGATGATCTTGCCAGATGAAGGCAGATTTGTGTGAAAACAGAACATCTTGTTTGGACTCCTGCCACTGGCTGTTTAGTGTCTTAAAACTGGGTTCCCAAACTGATGTGGCAATGCTGGTGTCCTTCCTTGTGCCAGAAGAAGGCCAAGTCCCATGTCACGTTCACCAACTCTACCAAAGTTTGGAATCCTGTGTGATAACCATAAATCCAATGTCAAGCATGGCTTAGTGTGCTCTAAATCCAGCCAATTATGGGCTATTCCAGAAACAATTCCATGGTTGACGTGATAAATGTCCCCTCTTCCCTTGAATTTCTGGGAGTTGTCTAGAAAGTCTTGGACAGGGAAAATAAAGAGGTAAGTGGTCTTTCCAACCACTTTGGAAAGACTTCCAGAAAAAAAAAAACCTCTATATCTGGAATGATATGTTGCAAAGAAGGAAAAGGAAATAAAAATGAAACCAAGCATAAGCCAGAAAACCACTGGCTGCATGTCTCCAGTTGCAAGTCACTCTAACCTCAGTGGCAGACAATCGCACAACATGGTTTTAAACTGGTTTTATTGTTCTAAAACAAACCTCGGTATTAATCTTCGTGTGGACGTCATGGTAAGATGAGAACTATTGTATATTAAGCTGCATCCATGGTTTCATTTTGTAGAAAGGAATCGCACATTTGTTTTTAGACTCTTCAAATGAAACTTAGCAAGGAGTTTTTCCCATTTTTTCCACCCAAGGCAGTCCTTTTTATGGTGTGTCCACCATAGCCCCTTCACCTTAACTCAGATCCCATCAAAGCAAACTTCTAGCATTTTTTCCCCGTTTCTTGTGCTCTTGCTAAAATTGCTTCTTAAAAGATTGAGATACCAGCAAAGCCCAGGTTAACCATTGTCCTGAAGTTTTTATGTTTCCAATTTTTTTTTTGTTTTATTCTCCAGAGAAACGTGCACATTAGGAAACAAGCAGTCCGACGTGTTTCATTTTGCAATATCTGCTAATAGAAAAGTATGTTCTCAATTACCTCTTTGCAAGTTCATTTGCTATCTTTGTTTTTAATAAGCATCTCTGAAGCAGGCTGCAAAAAAGAACTTTATTCGAAGGAGATTCTTTTATGATGTGTTAGACTGGAAGGAAATTGCGAAAGAGGACAGACTTACGCATTTACAAATGAAACATCCTGCCTGAAGTGAAAGCTGGACAACATTTTTTTTCCTGCATTGATGCTTGCTAATTAAAGGAAACTTAGTCTTTTTCAAATGTACCACGGCCACGTGTCCTATAACAGGAGACTGCTAGTACAGGAGAAAGATACTCTTTGAAAAGGGCATAATGGGCTGCTCTCATTTAATCCTGATTTGTTGAAACTATCAGAACTGGAGGGATTTGGGGGGGGGGGGGGATGGGGGGGAACTTGTTTTAAAAACCTTGCCCCAAGAATCATGCAATGATGCCAACAATAATGCCAACTAAAAAAAATTCAGAATTGGTTAATACTGTTGAGCAATTCACACTGTTATCACCTAACCACAACGTTGGTTTTTGCACATGGGGCTTCGTGGTTCTGCATTCTTTGTCATGGAACAAACAGTGTTGTCCAAAAAGTACATCTCGGTAACTATCTGTGGATAACTTGATATTAACAAATATTCTTGAACTGAGTTTCACTTGAAAATCTCTAGCTTAATTGATCCTTACATACAAGCATTTGAATATAGGAACAGACTTCCTTCCCTCCTCATTCAATTTCAATTTTAATCTCAAATTTTACTCTCGTCTTCATTTTAAAATTGTCAGGTAAAATGTTCCTTTCAGGGACAACCAACTTCAGACTTAGCATCTTTAGGTAAAGCAATCTAGTTTAAAAATTTATGAAGCATCATTGTAGTTAAACTCCATGGGATCTGGCTTGGGTTCCTTCCAAAATGGTTGTATCTCTGGCTACTTAGAAACATGAAAGATTTATGGAACCTTCAAAGCAAGCGTGTCGAATGGCATTAAAAAAATTTGGCATAGGAAATTGACTTCAAGGCTCTGCTTGTATGTGTCTCCTAAAACCTGACCCCTTTGTGAAAAGATGCTGGACTAAGTGGAGTCAGTCTCTACAACACAGTCATCCTTCAGATGTCTTTCTCTTTTTTTCTTTTACCCCTGTAATCCATCCACACACTTACTAATTAGCCCTACTTTGGACAGCACAAGCAATTGGAAAATCAGGAAGCTTTCCAAGCTCATTTTGAAATGCTAAGAACTGAACCCAAAACCTTCAGATGCCAAGAAGCATAGAAAGAGGTCCAACTGTTGACCTACTCAATTTTGTATAACTGGCACTGACTATCAGCAATTGATGTAAATCTCAAGCAGTATGTTTTCTGATCTATCAGCAGAGGCCAAAATTAAAACTCTGACCTTATCCAAGCAAAGATGCTCACTCTATAAGTGAAGCAACTCCTATGAAGCAGCGGGATCCTTTCCTCCACATACTCAACTCAAGGTTGCCATCCAATTGAAGGAATCTTAATCACTCACATGTCCTTAGGGCTACTAAACTGGCACTCCTTCTAAAATCTTTCTTAGCTTTATGGACTGTAATTCAAACCCATCACTTACAGGAAGGCCTTTTTTTCCTAATAGTGTTAGAACTTTAACTAGATTGGCTGGGAAGCTCTTGTGGACGAGAGTTTAACCAGACTTAAATTTTCCCATTTATTTTACGAAATGTTTTTGATGTGAGAACTAAAGAATGGAATACTGGACGTCTGACTTGGATGACCTCCATGAGTTTGAGTTTAGAGTAGTTCAAAAGAGCTGGCTTTACTCCGACCGCTTCTGAGCCTTGGACCATAACTCTTAAAAGGCAAAGGATAGTTGATCCAGAGTCACTTTCTCAATTCAGGAAAACGAACGTAGGAATTGTTTCATTATTACCTCTTCCGGGTAATTGAAGAACTTCCCATAATGTCCTTCCTTGAATCTTCAGCTCCCTCTTTTTGAACCATTTAATGGACTTCAGTTGAATTGAGCTCTTACGATTTTTCTCCACAATTATTCTTCAGGATGCATCCGCAGACAGAAGAAAAAGGATTTCACCTCGTGTGGAAGAAAGTCCCATCCTTAAATCTGGATTTGGGGAGGGTGGGGGCAGAGAGAAATTTAGTGTGTAGTGGACTGAAAATAACCTTGAGGGACAGGAGGAATAGCCACAGCCTAGGCAATGGTTGGATAAGAGAAATCAGAGTCCAAAACAGGAATATAATATGAGAAAGCATCTCAGAATTGACCCTTGTTACTATACCTCCATCGTAAAAACAGTTTTAATATTCATGACTTTGGTGTTCAAGTCTGGTCTACCTCAAAGGGCTGACACTGACACTCTGGAACTGCCAACAATGGAAGCCACTGAAGAAATCCTTGAATGCAGGACAACCCCACACTCCAGAAAATCTCCCCACCTCCACCCCCACTTCTTTTTTCCTGCTTGCTCAACAGCACTCCTGCCAATTCCCTGCCAGGTTTGTCAATTACAAGACATTTGCTGTCTTGGCTTGCAACTTGGGAGGAGAAGAAAAGAAAAGCTATGGTGGCAGAAGTAAATAAATTAAGAAATAAAGATTGGATTTGTCTCATCTGCTTGGTCTCTTTGTTTAATCTCTCTCTTTCTCTCTCTCTTTCCCCCTTTCTCCCTCCCTCTCTCTCCCTCCTCTTTCTTTTTCCTCTCTCCCCTTCTCTCTCTCTTTCTCTCACTCTCTTTCTCTCTCTTCTCCCTTCCTCCCTCCCTCTCTCTTTTCTTTATCCTGGCAGACTTTTGGGAGGGGAAGGGAGCGGAAGGGTTAAAGAAACTTCTCTCGAGGCCATCTCGGCATCCTCGACCCCTTTGGCTTGCCTCGAGGGATATCTGATGAAAAAAGGGGTGGGAAGAAAGAGGATTATATAAAGGCGGAAGAGTCGGCGATCTCCTGCAGTCTTCGGCCGGGAGGTTTTTCGCCCGTCGCCCATCTCTTCTCTCCGGCTGACCAGAGTAGCAGACGCGCATTTCTTTCGCCCTGAGCAGAATTCCGAGGATCCGATCAAAGCAAGTTTTTCCTTTCTTTGCAGAGGTGAGCGCACCGTTTGATTCCTCTGGCCGGATGTAGTAGTTCAGTGGAGCTACTTATCTGGAACAAGATTTGCCTTTTCCTAACCTATAAACATGCAAAAGATGAACCTTTGGGGGGAATGCTTTTAGATTCTTTCTTTCTTTCTTTCTTTCTTTCTTTCTTTCTTTCTTTCTTTCTTTCTTTCTTTCTTTCTTTCTTTCTTTCTTTCTTTCTTTCTTTCTTTCTTTCTTTCTTTCTTTCTTCTCTTCCTTCCTTCCTTCCTTCCTTCCTTCCTTCCTTCCTTCTCTCTCTCTCTCTCTCCACTCCTTTCCTTTTCCTTATTTACTTACAAATTTCTTTTCCTTCTCTCTCTCCCTATCCTTTCTTTTCCTTCCTTCCTTCACTCTCTCCCCTTTCTCTCTCTCTCTCTCTCTCTCTCTTTCTATCTTTCCTTCCTTTCTTTTTCTCTCTCCTCCCTCCCTCCTTTCCTTTTCCTTATTTACTTGCCTACTCCTTTTCCTTCTCTCCCTCCCTCCTCATATCCTTTCTTTTCCTTCCTTCCTTCCTTCCCTCCCTCCCTCCCTCCCTCACTTACTCTTTCTTTCTTTCTTTCTTTCTTTCTTTCTTTCTTTCTTTCTTTCTTTCTTTCTTTCTTTCTTTCTTCCTTCCTTCCTTCCTTCCTTCCTTCCTTCCTTCCTTCCTTCCTTTCTCTTTCTCTTAGGAGACAAAGCAGACAAGGCAAGGTTTGTGGATAGAAGCCACGTGACCAAATTTCACATTTTAAAATCATACCAAAGATTCAGGAGCATACTACTTGCTTTAAAGGAGGATGTCGACAGGATGCAGAACTTCTCTTTCCCCGGGGCAGCAGCTCTATAGCTGAACTGCAGCTTGCTTAATGAGGTCCAGTACAAAGCCAGGCTCTGCATCCACACAACTTTCAGTTCATTTCAGCTTTGCTTCAGGTTCTTTTCATTGGGCTTGGCGGGTGCAAAGCCGATGTGTTTGCTTACTTTCTGATTAGCAGGGCACACCCAGAAATAGGTGAATTCAGTCAACGGGTGAAGCATCTTTTGTGGACCTATCTTGAGCCAGTCAGAAAAAGTGTGGTGGTTTTATTCATAAGTATCAAGTTAGAACAGAACAAGGACCAGATCTTTGCCTGCTTTGAATGGAGCCATTTTTACCCAGTGGACAGTAGAGCATAATATAGAATTGCAAGTCTTTGTGATCATTTTAATTTCTCCAGTCTCCTCTTTTAACTAGGGAAAACACTGCTTGCTTTGTCTCTTCATTGCACTGGCCTAATCCTAGACTAAGGTACTTATTATAGAAAGCCTATTCCATTCAATAGGATTCAAATATGCTCAGTAATTGCAATTTACATCAAATAGTGGTTGGAGTACTTTATGAGAGGTCCTTGGTGCTCTCTGAGCTTGATTGCTTTCTTGCAGATGTAGGTAACATCAACAGTGAGCCACAAATATTTTCCTTTGTAAGTATTTTATGGTTGGAGAGAATCTGAAGCGAAGGAAAAGTAGAAGAAGGTTGCCCAAGAATTTAAATATTTTAATGGAAAACTGAAGCTACAACCCCAAGTAGATTCCTCCTTGAGTTTGGATGGGTAAAGAACCTGATTTCCTTTGTAAAATCTTCTTCTCTCCCTGATCATCTAAGGGCTAGGGTTAGGGTCAATCAGTTGGTCATTAAAGGAATGTACATTTTGGATCTATGTTGTTTGCTTTGTGTACCAATTTCAAAATTGAGAGCAATTTATCCAACAATTTAGCCCAACGTTAGAAAAAGGGGTCAATGTTATACAACCACTGAAGACAAATCGGCGTTAGTGTTTCATATTTATCAGCCTGTGGAAACTAACAATCTCTTTACGTAGAAGTTTAGAACTCCCAAAATTAATATTTCTCTATCGCTGTCACACACACAAACACAACATTTTCAGGACAACGTAGACCCAAAATGTACATTGCTTTAATGACAACAGATTGACCTGCTTAGATGAGATTAGAGTCAGGAGAAAGCCTTACAAATGAAATTTGGATGGACAGGTTCTTGTCCATCCAAACTTGCTGCTGTCTGCAGTCACTGTGGACAAATCTTCAGAAAAATCTCCTTTTGGCTTTGCCAACTCAGTGGGAATCCTTTGGAAGGCCAACTTCAGGCCGTGTCCTTGAGCACTTTCCCTTCCTCTGCTGGTGAGTCACGAGTAAGGAGCCCATCCTATGTTTCTTAGCATGTTCTGTCTCCTCTGCCTGTCCTAACCAAGAATGATGATCACATCTGCTAATAAATCTCTCTGAAATATTTTCTATCCCTCCCATCCAACCCCCAAATGTTGTTTGAGGCTTGTTACCTACTTACTGCCATGGGGGAGGAGCGGGAGAAATAGAGAAGGCCAAACCATGACATTTCCAAGCAAGATTTCCTTTGATTTCCGAATGGAAAAGAGCTTCAACGCTGATTGGCCACTGCAAGGATTTCCCCTTTGTCCTGACCTTCTTGATTAGTTTTCCACTTGAGCTCCATGTTTGGCTCCCCCCCCTTGTCGATTCATGGATTGCTGATCAATCCCAGATGTTAAGAGAGCATCTGTAGCAGGAGCCGGATGGAGGCAAATGCGTTCTCCTGCTTCAAAACAAATACAAAGTTTATGCAGCTGGACTAGATGGCAGCATGTTCCTTCAGAAGGAACTTAAGGTCCATCTTTCCCAATTCCAAATCAAACAAACTTTCATTGGAGTTTTTTTTTTTTTTTAAAGAGATCTTTAAATCTGCAAACAATCTGTGCAAAATCAAGAGAACTTTCTGGCCGTAGGTTTTCCAGTACTATTGAACATGAGATTCCTACCTTGTCTTTGGTTATGGTCACTGTCCATTTGACCTCTTTTTTCTGGGCCTAATGGAGGAAAGTAAGGACTTTCTCTTCATTTCTGAATGTTCTTCCTTGCAGAAGAAAATGGGGGAAAAAAATCTGGCAGGGGGCAGAATTACCAGCAAGGGCCCTCACTAAAACAAAACAGGGATTTTGTCAGAAGACCCAACAATTCCATTCACCAATATTGGCCTTGTCTGGGACTCAAGATTAGTGTGCACTGAACCATCTAAATCGTCCCACATGGGAGTAGAAGAATGTCATCTAAGGGGATAAAACCGACAGTCCTATGCATCTGAAGGACTGCCAACAGACTGGAGTAGATTGAGTTGAGGGCGATGGGTCAACAGTCTGATTTGGTACAATCAAATCTCCTGAATTTCTGGACGGTCATGAACTGTCTTGGCAAGAAAGAAAGCAGCACAGCCAAGCTGGGGACGTCATTCTCCTGATGACTGGATTTTGAGATCGTCCTTCCCACTATGTCTGTAATGCTAGAGCCAACCCTGTCTATGATTCAGGGCATTTGACATGATGCAGCAAATAGGGACTCCATTTGGATACATTGGGTGTCTGACCCCGTATTGTGCTACATATTTGGCAAAACAGAAACCCTGCTGGGGCTCAGTGACCCAGAAACTAAGAGCATCTTTGGAATCTCCAGCTTCTCTACAACATACATTCCTGCAAATCTGAGAGCCAACAGCACTCAGTGCCTGCTCTCTTTTATCATGAGATACAAGGCGGTGCTCCAAATCCCAGTTTGAAGCTAGTTAGTGGTGTTATCATAAGCTGCCAAGAGAGCAAGTGGTTCCTTCCATGCCAGGTTGAAATAAGTTGGCAGGCAGATATGTCTGCGTGCTTCTTAAGGCCTCACTTATGAAGTTCAGTGGCAGGAGATTTAGTTTCAATAAATCAAAGTCTTTCTTGACAGAGAGAACTAAGGAGTGTGGCTCAGGAGAAATTTTGCTAGATAAGACCTTTTGCAGTTCTTCAAACCCTATGGTAGTTGTCTTCCTCTTTGGAGGTGCCATGGTTTATAAGACTATTTCATCCATCATTACCAATTCAGCAACTGGACATGAGGATGAATATAAGTGTTGGCCAATCTGTTAAGACATAGGGCAGTGTATCCCAGTCTCAGCAACTTGAAGATGTGTGGACTTCAACTCTGGCTGGCTGGAGAGTTCTGGGAGTTGAAGTCCACATATCTTCAGGTTTTCGAGATTCTTCAACTTCAACTTTGGTGGTTGGAGAATTCTGGGAGTTGAAGTCTACATATCTTCAAGTTGCCAAGGTTGAGGAACACTGATCTAGGAGATTGGGCATACCATAAGAAAGGAGTGGAGCTATAGGTCAACAGGGGAGGAATTTGCCTGGACCGAAGGCAAAACGAATCCCATACTTCGGTTCTAACAATGAAAAAGTCCACAGAGTGACCTCAGTTTGATCCTCTGATCCTTTGGACTCTTGGCTATGCCAAGGAATGTGGGCCTGGCTGACGAAGCACCCTTTGCTTGGCAAGTAATCTCACCCTTTCATTTAAATCATCTTGTGGTCAAAACATCTGGTTCTGACCACTGACAGTGACAGGGTCCTGGATGAGAACAAAGCTTGCAGTCATCCTGGCTGACCCCAGTGTTTACAACTCCTCTTCCACTGATTTTTATTAGTGGAGCCCAAATGGCTCCCTTGCTCAACACGGCATCTGGTGCATTGTGTAAATTAGCCACTGAGTGCTCATTTGTGGAGAGCAGGTTGTCTTCTGCTTTGACTCGGAATGGTTTCCATTTCAAGGTTGCTTGAAATTGGGCCACCTGGCAGGCATCCGCAGGTGGAAGGAAGCGCATTTCCACTCAGTCAGAGACCTTTCCTTCTCCTGAGTTTGATGCCAAAAAGGGACTGATCCTGCCTCTGGGAAGGGAAAAGAATTAAAATTTGGCTTCCAATTTTCCAAAGGTTTTCTTTTCCAAAGAGTTTCAACTGTTTCTTCCTTAGCAGATCTCCAACAGGTTTAGCCAGCAGTTTCAGTGGGCTGCCTTGTCAGGATAGCACTATCATCACACTGAAGCATTGTGGGAAATTAAGACGATCTCTTCCGTCCTTGCATTCGTTCACCAGAGTGGATAGGATCATTGATGGGAAATATCTCTGAACTGGGAAAGAGAGAGGAAAATAATTCTCTGCTGGGGATTTGCTCCATTAGATACACAGCTGACCTGCCCCTGATATATCGGGGGCTCTGGACCCTCTGGGCTTCTCAGAAATCATGAAGGACTTGATTTCCAAAGGCACGTGTACCTTAGAGAGAGAGAAACAGAGAGAGGGGGAGAAAAGAGAGAGAAAGCACAAGAAGGAGAAAGACAGAAAGAGCTAATATATGTTTTGTGTATATATGCATATAGTGTTTGTGTATGATATGTATGATTTTATACATTGCATATATAGTGTATGTATGTATGTATGTATGTATGTATGTATGTATGTGTGTGTGTGTCTGTGTGTAGAGTATATGTATAGTGTGTGTACATACATACCAGAGGTGGGTTGCTATCAGTTTGCCCCGGTTTGGGCGAAACAGTAGCAGCGGTAGCGGGAGGCTCTGCCCCCCTGCCCGGATGTCATCAAATACGCTCTGCACATGTGCAGAAGTGGTGTGTGCACTCGCGTGCGAACCGGTAGCAAAGATAAGTGAAACCCACCACTGAATCATACATATACATTTACATACACACATACACATATATAGTGTGTGCATACGTACGTGCTTGTGCATAGACATATATATATATATATTGTGTGTGTATGTGTAAACGCTGTAAAAGCAGGACGCTTGTGAGCAGATTAGACTACAGGGCAGCCTTGTGGGTGCCTGGCAGAAGAGCATCTATTTATAAGCCCCCTAACTCTGAAAGTCAGAATTGTTCCCCAAAGTGGGTCAGACTGTCTACCAATGGAGCGGCTTGAGGTTAGCCGCAGCAAATTTGCCTCTTGCTGGGCAGGAGCTGAGTGGGTGGGAAGGGCTGAAGAGATCAAGAGGAGGAGAGTTTACAAGAACAAAAGAGAGGGAGAGGGGGAGGGAGGAGGGAGGGAGGGAGGAAAAAGAGAGAGAGAGGGAGAGAGAGAGAGAGATTTTCTTTTTAAAAACAAAATTAAGACAGTAGTTGCCCCCAAGATTCATCATTTGAGAAACCAGGCTGGATAATTTGGGGGAAGATCAAATGTCAGCTGCCTCGATTTATCTGTACTTTTTGGATTTTGGAGACAATCCATGGAAATCACGCTGAAAGTCGCCACACAGCGTGTAGAAGCTAGGAGGCCCTTGAAGGGAACCAGTTTTAAAGAGGTTTACTCAATGGGGCTTGGAGGGGGGCGGGAGTAATATTCCACCTTCTTTTCTCTCTCTCTCTCTTTTTTTAAAAAAAACTCCTGCTGTTTTAAATGCGTCGCTTAGTACGAAATGTTTCTTGCTAATGTTTGCTTTGAATGTACAAAAATGCCAGCCTTGATCATAGCCAGCCAGCTGGGAAAGGCTCAGATTTAAAACAAAACTATCTTCATATTCAAAATATTCTCAGCCAGCAGAGAGGGAAAGGAAACACCATTTCATTGCTGCACAGTAGAAGTAAGTTGAATTCTCTGTTCAGGAAAGAAGATTCAACAAAAGGATGGGGTGTTTACCACAACATTTATGAGTCTTAGCCAAAATCTAAGTGAAGTTTTCTTACGAACATGAACAGGGGTTGGGAAGTGCCATCTTTCTCTAAAGTAGGGGTGTCTATCCTTGGTCTTGGCTGGTTGGGGAATTCTGGGACTTGAAGTCTTGAAGTCCACAAGTCTTAAAAGTGGCCAAGCTTGGACATTCCTCTTCTAAAGCATTACTGGCTGAGGAATTCTGGGACTTGAGGTCCACAAGTCTTAAAAGTGGCCAAGGTTGAGATTCATGGTTCTAAAGGAAGTCCCTTCCATGAGATCATTCATTGGTTGATCTTCTCCGTTAAACTTGGTTTCTATAATCCTTGGTAGATCTTTCTCCTGGCTTGGACCCAACACGCACGCCCTGCTGCAAAGTGTTTCACAGCTGTTTTCTACTCACCTCACTCAACTTGATGGAAAATACGATTTATTTCCCCCTCTTCCCAAGAACGTTCAATGAACTGCACATAAATGCTAGATGGGAGTTAGTTTCTGATGTTCATTGGAAAATGGCCACTGAGAGGAGAATATGAAAGTCTGGTCTTCCAGACCACATTCTCCTGGCATTCTCCTGCATCTTTCTTGACTGATCATGTCTTGATTTAGAAAATATTCCTTTACACCCACATTCCAAGTGACTAACCATGCTTTCATTAAAAGAGGATGAAATTATTCCCAAGACATCTTTTCCAAGTAGGACGTGAAAAGGCTGCAGAGGCATTGATGGCTGGAGGGGGTGGGGGTGGGGGAATGATAGCAGGCAAGGAGTCTTTATAAAAAAAGAAAGAAAGAAACTGAGATGAGGGCCACGTCTATGTGAATGGAGCCCCACCCCTTTGCGTCCACTGTATCTGCTGTAGAGTGATGAAGATCAAGGTACCAAGAGAAGCGGATACTGGTCACTCAGGGTTGAATTTTGGAGTCCTTAGTGCTTGATTCTTGAAGAGCAATGAGTCTGAAAACCCAAACCCAACCAGAAATCTAGACCATATCTCAAAAAAAAAAAAAAATTATTAGCTCAGAGATGCCACCCCCGAAATCTCTAACATCTGGAACACTCTGCAGAAGAGGAAGAAAATCTTTGGAGAAATCAGAGATAGTTTTGGATGCTGAATGACTTGGGACTGAAAACTGTAGAGCCCTCATCAAGAATGGAGCTAGGATGAATGCTTTGAAGATGTTTGAGCTAGAACTTCTGTGTTATCTCCACTGGTTTTCCATGAGTTCCACCCATTGCACTGGGGACAAATGGAACCTCATCTCCCATCATCTTCAATCAAATGCCAAACATCTGGATGGCCATGAATGGCTAGAGACCATTCTGCTTTTCCTAGAGGGACAAGATAGGGGAAAATGGGCTGCAACATCACTTTAGCCCAGAAGGCAGAGTTTTCTTTTTTCTTTTCTTTTCTTTTCTTTTCTTTTCTTTTCTTTTCTTTTCTTTTCTTTTCTTTTCTTTTCTTTTCTTTTCTTTTCTTTTCTTTTCTTTTCTTTCTTTTCTTTCTTTTCTCTTTTCCTTTCCTTTCCTTTTCTTAGACAAAGGAGCCTATAAATAAACTTGTGCAGAGAGCTGTGACGCACCCTCTTCGAATGGGACTCTCACCAATTTTGAAATTTCTGGTGACATCTTGCTTATGCAGCCGGAGATCCCCGGGAACTGGCAAAACTTCTGTTCTCCTTTGCTGCCAAAAAGACACAGCTCACAGCTCATAGTTGACCTCTTCTAACTTCTATTTGGAAAGGTCCAAGGTGCCATTAATTAGATTCTGGGGACACGGTAGTATTTAGCAAGCTCGTCCTCCAGTGGGTGGCTGCTTGCAAACCAACAAGCTTGAGATTAAGATTATTCAAGATCTTAAACTGAGTATATAGACCTAACTTGTCCTCCTCCTTTCGGGTGCTTCCCAAACATTACCTCAAATCGCTTATCAGAAAGTCCTTTTTACCCAATGTAGGTAAATCCCTTTTGTATCAATTTAAATGCCCCTGTTGAAATTGGGTTGGGTTGTTGCTAAATACTTTTTATTCAGTTTGGGGTATAATTTACCTTAGTTTAGGAAGCTCTGTATTAGACCATTCTGTTCTTTCTTCCCCACTCACCTGTGAAATGTATTATGCAGGTAAACGTTTCATTTTTGTTCAAGAAGGAATCTTCTACCTATCTCTTGTCTTACTGGCCCAGAGACATAGAGCAACAGGTTCATCTTCCTGAAATACAGTATTCTAAGAGAAGGTTCTTCAAACTTGGCAACTTTAAGACTTGTGGACTTCAGCCTCCAGAATTCCTAGCTGAGGAATTCTAGGAGTTGAAGTCCACAAGTCTTAAAATTAGACCCCCCTGTTCAGTGGTGGGTTGCCCCCAGTTCAGACCAGACGCTTCTGCGCATGTACAGAAGAGCATGTGCACGGCCCCATTGCGAACTGGTAGTAAAGGTAAGTCCCTGTCCCTGTCCTAAGCTTTTTGTTTGAATGAGTAGAGAACAGGAAACAAACAACTTGAAGGAACACCATTCATAGCAGTGGTGAAATCCAATTTTTTTTTTACTATTGGTTCTGTGGGCGTGGCTTGGTGGGCATGGCAGGGGAAGCATACTGCAAAATCCCCATTTCCACCCCATTCCAGGGAAAGGATACTGCAAAATCCCCATTCCCTCCCAACTCCTGGGGGAAGTATATTGCAAAATCTCCATTCCCACCCCACTTTGGGGCCAGCCAGAGGTGGTATTTGCTGGTTCTCCTAACTACTCAAAATATCTGCTACCAGTTCTCCGAACTGCTCAAAATTTCCGCTACTGGTTCTCCAGAATCTGTCAGAACCTGCTGAATTTCACCCCTGATTCATAAGTTGGAAAGCTTGCTCATTGTTGGACTCAAAATAATATTTCCCCCCATTTTTGTATTATAGGTCTATAGAATACTGCTGAAGTGTTCCCTTGGAAGAGTATTGTTTGCACACCTCTCATTCCCACCAAGCAGAAAATGGCTAAGAGTCCTACCGTTCCTTGGCTCATCACGCCATCCCTCCTCCTCTTCCTAACTCATGGCATCCACTGTTTCTTCTTGCCCAATGCCACCCACTTGGAAAACCTCCTTAATCGATACCAAGATGGGCAACCGCACTCAAGGGCCAAGAGATCAATTTCCAAAAATGACCAAAACGAAATCCTGATGCTTCATAATAAATTGAGAGGGGAAGTCTATCCTTCAGCATCCAACATGGAATACATGGTGAGTTCAAAATTGAGGAATGTGCATCAATCCATAGCCAATCGGTGATATACTGATTCTGTGCAGCATTTTGGTAAAATTGGATGGAACAAGAAAGAGAAATGCAGATGAAGTTAGCATGCTGTATTGGGGATGAGAGCACCCAAGCTTTAATCATAGATTTTTATTCTTTTCTAATCATTCTATCTATTTGGTTTCAATATCTCTGTTTTTTGTTTAATTTTATTGTAAACTAACAGAACACCTCAACAGCTAACAGTATAATAAATTAGGTGGAAAATAGACAGCAAGACAGCACACAGATGGAGAGCAGATAGATAAATATAGATTGATAGATGATAGACAGACAGACTAGATAGATTAGGTAGAGAGAGAGGAAGGTAGAGAAGTAGATGATAAATAAATAGGTGTGTGTGTGTGTGAGAAAGAGAGAGAGTGTGAAAGGAAGGTAGAGAGATAGATGATAGATAGATGATAGATACTGTAGATGATAGATAGATAGATAGATAGATAGATAGATAGATAGATAGATAGATACAGTGGTGGGATTCAGCCAGTTCGCACCACTTCGGGAGAACCGGTTGTTAAGTTTCTGAGCAGTTTGGCAAACTGGTTGTTGGAAGAAATCATTAGGGCAGAGAACCGGTTGTTAAATCCCACCACTGGATGGATAGATAGATAGATAGATAGATAGATAGATAGATAGATAGATAGATAGATAGATAGATATGGATGGATGGATGGATGGATGACAGACAGACAGACAGACAGACAGACAGACAGACAGACAGACAGTTAGTTAGTTTCTGGTGAGTGACTCTTTTAGGACAGCCCCATATAGCATTCTGGGTCCTTCCATCTGTGAGAAGAAGAGAATTCTCAAGAAGAGGCACTTGTGAATCATGCCATGCCATTCCATCTATCAATGTAGCCTAGAGTTTAATCTTGTTCCACCCTCCTTTGAGGACACTTACTCATTCCAAATTCCAGAGCAAGAAATCTTCCCTCTAAGCCTTTCCTAAAATCCTACAAGTTTCTTGAGTTGTTTCAATGAGAAAGGAACCATCTGTTGGAAGGGTCAGTCCAAAAACAGCCCTTTCTAGGCTTGTCCGCTCAACGTTGCTCCTTAGGAAAAGAACCCTAATGTCTATATTTTGTTCACAGTTGCATTCTGGGAGTTGAAGTCCACCCATCTTAAAAGTTGCTAAAGTTGAGAAACATGGCTTCTGCAGTATTATACATTTCTATTTTTCATTTCTTCATCCTCGTCCAGTTAACCAACCCTGTGAGATGATGCTGACCCCTCTTTCTCAGGCTTCTCTTGTGAGAATTGGGAATGGAAAAATGGCAAATGTACGGAGAACATTTTACTATAAAAAGAGCTCCTTTCTTTACAAATAGCAACTTAAAAATCTAGAGGCTGGAAGAGAGAGAGAGAGGGAGAGAGAGAGAGAGAGAGAGAGAGAGAGAGAGAGAGAGAGAGAGAGAGAGAGAGAGAGAGAATAAATAAATAAATAAATCACACATTTCTAGCTTCAAAGTATTCCCAGTCATTTGCTATTTATCATTCTAGGTTTGTCAGCAAGAGAAGAATGCAGGAACCCTTTAGCAGAAGTTTGTGTGTGTGTTGTTCCTAGTGACTTTTTTTTTAAAAGAAAAACAAAGATTTTCACATGTTTATGTGACCATGCAAAGGCTTTTGACGGAACATTCTTCTGACGTAGGCCCACTTCTCCAGATGCCAATAAATATGAATTAAAGATGATTTCATGCAAAGCCAACTGTCCATTAAATGTGAGATTGAGCGGGTGTGTATGTGTGTATAAGGAAAGAACAGAATGTTTTCTCTGCCTGTACAAGATACCAGATCCATTCTAAATATAAAGGCAGGATCCCACAGAGCTAAGATTGATTATACCCGCCTGCATTGATATATGGCTTGTTATGAGTCAAACGATTGGATCCAATTATTCTAGTAATTCAAAATCTTAAGCAAGGAACTTTATAGCTATCCGAGGGCTGAACCAAAGAAGTGAAGTTGATATTCTAACTTTGGGATGTAGGACATTAAATGAATTTAGGCCAGTATTCTCAACCTTGGTAACTTGAAGTTGCATGGACTTCAACTCCCAGAATTCCTCACCTAGCATATGTGAACTCTAAGTCCCAGAATTCCTCATGCAGCATACTTGTCTTCAATTTCTAGAACTTCCATTCAGCAGGATGGTTGGGGAATTCTGGGACTCAAAGTCCACATATGCTGGGTGAGAAATTCTGAGACTCAAAGTCCACATATGCTGGGTGAGGAATTCTGGGACTTGAAGTCCATGCATCTGAGAATACTGGCCTAAATTCATTCAAAATCCTACAAGCACCTTCAGCTTGCCAAGGTTAAGTAACGTTCATCTAAGCTAACATGAACCTGTTGAGTTATTTTAACCAACATTCAACAGTTATTTTGAACAGCGATCTTATGCTGATTGGGGAAAGAAGCAAGGAGCTAGGAAATTCCTTGGAGATGACCACAGGGAGGGATGAAAAGTCAAGATGGTGACCACAGCTTCGCAATTGGAGTGTTTAGGTGCATCACCTCACACATTAAAGAGGTGGGGCTTTAAGTGCATGGTTGTGATTCCCGTGACCACTCCACTCCACTCCACTCCAATCCACTCCACTCCACTCCACTCACAGCCGTCTAGGGCCCAGTCCCATAAAACTTCAGTTCCTCTTTTAGGAATCCCTTTTATGAGGATTCCTTTAATAAATGATAATCTACATCTGGGTTCAAATCAGGATTGGGCTTAGAAGCTTTCACTGTAGTAGCAAAAGTACTTTCAGAAGTTGATCGGGGAGGGATTTTTTTTTTTTTACAGAAGGAACAAGTTTACTTATTCACAAGGATGCCAGAAAAAAGAATGACCTCACTCTGAATTGGCTTTACAATACAATACTTACACTAGTGCAAAGCCAATTCAGAGTGATGCCGTTCTTTATTGCAGTCTAATATGTCTTAACATTGGGTTGACGGTTCTTAATCGTTGGGGATTCCTCGATTGTTTTTTTTAATGAGTTACGACATAATCCTTGATGAGCTAGGATTATTGTCCAGGAAGACCCAACTTCCCCACTCAACCTTCTGATACTAGGAAAAGAAGTGAGCAAAAATGTATGTCCTTGTGTTTTGAAAATCCGCTTGGTGCCTCCATCTCCTGGGACAAGAATTCCAAAACTACCCCGTCTTACAACCCCTGTGTAGGCCGACGGCACCCATTTCCCTCCTGGAGCAGCGCTTGTTCCATCTTTTGTAAGACCAGGAACAATCTCGCTGCTTTTAGGAAAGTCAACATGAGTGTGGAGGCCAAATAAATGTATTTTTCTTGGCATTTGTGACCCCTCCAGCTCTGCTCTACAGCCAAGGACTCTTCAGGTTAGTGTCTATTTACTTGTCCCGCCTAGTTAGTTCTTCGTGTTTGGCTTTGCTCGGTAGCCTGACCTCATGTGTGTGGTTTTTCTTTCCTTCTGCTGGAGATCCTACAGAATATAAAAAGAACTCCTAAAGATTTAGCTGAAAAACCAGCTGTACGTAGACTGTCCTGCGGCTGGTTCATAATCCCCCCTTCATAAAAGTTGTCAGCAATTGGAACAGCATATGAGCCTAATCAACTCACAAATAAATAAAATAAGTGCGTTCATATCTATCTAGCAGAGTTTAGCAATCCCAGCCTGCAGAAAGTTTTAAGTCTTTTCTGTTTCAAAGTGTTGGGGGGATTCGCCACTCCTTTGAAGGCTGTAAGCCCCAAGAACTGCTCTTTGCAGAAAATTGGCTAATTATAGCCCCCATATTTCCAGTCTGAATTTCAGCTAATTTAAAGAATGTGCGAGAAAAATCTTTCACTGTCATGCTCTGGATAAGAAAAGCCATGTTGAGTTCAAAGTCTGCCAAGAAACAAGTCAACAACTTTGATCCAGCAAGGCCTGTTTTAAATTTAACACCCTGCTAAACACGGAGTTGCACGTTTTATTACTAATTTTATGTACATGTGGGAGCAATGTTTCTCAACCTTGGCAACTTTAAAATGTGCGGGCTTCAACTCCCAGAATTCCCCAGGGAACTCTAAGATGTGGAAACTTCAACTCCCCAAATCCCTCAGTCTGCATAGGCTGGCTGGAGAATTCTGGGAGTTGAAGTCCACACATCTGAGATGTTGACGTTAGATAGGTTGACCTACTAGTGTTTTTCCTCCTGTTGTCTTCTTTAGAGATGGGACGAAGAACTGGAGAGATCAGCTGAATCTTGGGCTCACCAATGCATCTGGGATCATGGACCTGCCAGCCTCCTCCCATCCATCGGCCAGAATTTGGCTGTTCACTGGGGAAGGTAAGCCTGCAGGCTCCAGCAAGCTACAAATCTTGAGATGGTATGTGTATGTTTGACCAGTGGAATGTACTTGACATAATCCTGGTTGAACATTTCAGCCTGCCCTGCTGTAATCATAAGAATGTATGCTTTCTTTTATGCAGTCGTGTGTTTTTGCTAGTTCCTAATGGGAAGAACTGGCTGGCAACCTGGTCTTAGCTGAATGTTTGGCTTGGTTTCAGTACCTGTTTTCAGTCCATTTTTATGACTTCCACATTCATCTTGATGTTGAAACACAAACAATGCATCTGGGTATGCACCTTCACACATACACACATACTGATTTATACAGAAAGTTATGTGTTTGTAGCAGGGGTGGGCTTCAAAAATTTTAGCAAGGGGTTCTCTGCCCAGTTTCTGAGTGGGCCTGGTCATGGTGGGTGTGGCTTAGTCAGCCTCCTGCACCATGACGGGGGAGGTGTTTTGCCCTCCCCGGGCTCTGGAGGCTTTCCTCGAGCCACCAGGAGAGCAAAAACAGCCTCCCCAGGCTCCAGAGAATCTCTGGAGGCCAGAAACGGGCCCATTTCCCAAACTTCTGGTAGACCTGTTTTTCGCCCTCCCCAAGCCTCTGTGTGCGCCCTGCACTTACCTGCATCCAAAATGGGCCACATGGGGACTCCTGGGAGGGGAGGGGAGGGGTGGGCTGGGCCAGCCAGGAGTGGGATTTGGGGGCTCTCCGAACTGCACAGAATCTAACTAGAGGTTCTCCCAAACCCCTACGAACCCCCAGCAGCCCACCCCTGGTTTATAGCTGGCTAGGCACCCTGGCCAAAGAGCTGGTTGATGGTCTTCTTTGTTACACTAGAACCTCTTCCCATTTTTTTCCTTAGGTATCGTTCTCCGAGTTTCCACGTCCAGTCTTGGTACGACGAAGTAAAAGATTACACCTACCCATATCCCCACGAATGCAACCCTTGGTGTCCCGACAGATGTACAGGACCCATGTGTACACATTACACACAGGTAAGGCCTCCAGCGGCTGAAATGGAGTCTTAGAACTGATGGCTTTCCTCTCCCACCTCAAGCTTGCCACTCAGGCGGGCAGAGCTATGAAAATATGTTGAAGCGCAAGACGAATTGAGCCCGGGTAATTTCTTTCAACCGATTTGCTTCTTGTGTTTCTTTCCAGCTGGTCTGGGCTACAACCAACAAAATCGGCTGCGCCATTAATGTCTGCAAGAGGATGGACGTGTGGGGAGAAGTGTGGGAAAATGCGGTGTATTTGGTCTGCAACTATTCCCCCAAGTAAGGCTACAGGGTGGGGAGACAGGAGAACAGTCTCTGTGGCTTTGTGTTGAAAGTGTAGCCAAATAATGAGATAGATAAGATAACCTTTATTGTCATTTTCTTTTACTGGGAGCACACTGGCACCCATTACAAGTGAAATTCTGTTGCCTGCTCTCAATAGAATAGAATTCTTTATTGGCCAAGTGTGATCAGACACACAGAGGAATTTGTCTTTGGTGCATATATTCTCAGTGTACATAAGGAGAATAAAATACATTCATCAAGAATAAAAAGATACAACACTTAGTGATAGTCAAGGCTACTAATAAACTATCAAGTCGTACTAGAAAACAAATAAAAACAATATAAATTGAAAGATACAAGCAGCATGGTTATAGTAATAGGTGGGAAGAGATAGATAGATACTAGTAAGGAAGAGAAGAATAATAGTAATACGGTCTTAGTAAATTATTTGACAGTGTTGAGGGAATTATTTGTTTAGCAGAGTGATAGCGTTTGGGAAGAAACTGTTCTTGTGTCTAGTTGTTCTGGTGTGCAGTGCTCTATAGTGTCGTTTTGAGAGTAGAAGTTGAAACAAATTTATGTCCAGGATGCGAGGGGTCTGTAGATATTTTCACAGCCCTCTTTTTGACTCGTGGAGTAAAGAGGTCCTCAATGGAAGGCAGGTTGGTAGCCATTTTTTTTTCTGCAGTTCTAATTTCTTTCAAAAGAAATACCTTCAAAAGAAGGTATATATCTACCCATACAGTACAGCACTTTAACCACTGCACCACCTTGGCTATATGGAACAAAACTGTGACTAAATCTGGATGTTGTGCTTTGGATACCACAAAGCCTCCTTCCAGAAGGTAACAAGAAAAACTGGTCATGAAGAAGATGTCTGGTGAGTCAACATTTCCCAAGACCTCTTCTTGATGCACCCAGCACAACTGTTGCGTACCATAATATGCAAACCCAAGCCAAGATTCCATGGTGTGGTTTAACATGGTAGTTTAAGATATTCACATGACTTGTTTTGTTTTGTTTTTAATTTGATTTATATGCCGCCCTTCTCCGGAGACTCAGGGCAGCTTACAATGCACTAAGCAATAATGTCTTGTTAAGACATTAATTAGGTTCCCCCGACACATTGCACCACAAACCCTTTTTAGCCTAGCTTCATGTGTTGGATGACCACAACCTTAAAGTTTAGATCATGGGATGTGCCCAAAATATTAGAATATCAAGACTGGTTGGAGAAATTCCAACACGACAAAGCATATTTCTAGGTTCTTTGGATTTAAAATTTTAGCCAGTTTTGCTTAACCACTGGTATTTTGAATGTTTGTATCAAAATGGTTGCTTTTCCTGGTTGAGATGTTTGGACAACAGACGGGTCCCTGATGGGTCAGGGACAAAGTTCCTTTCAATCTTGAAAAGACAGATGAAGTGTCGAGTGACTTCTGCCTGTTAAAGATGAGAGCTTAGCATGTGGCAAGCACTACGTGAAGCTAATGTTCCCAGATGCTGCCAAAGTTTCTCAGTCATACACAAGAGCTAATATTTATTCATCTCTTGGAAGACACCTGGGAGTCACTCTCAGCTGGAAGAAGTCGTTGACCAGAAAAGAACTTTGAGCATTCAGATGGGTGTCCTACCCACCCAAAGGGATTTGGGAGAAAGAAATCGGAGCGGCCTTGAATAATGGTTTTGGGGAACTGGTGTGAAGGCTAATGCCTGGTTGGTTTTGAGGCATAACTTTGGTGCTTTCATCTGCCAAAGTTCTCATCAGAATGCCCCTGACCTATACTTTTGAGGCAGAACGTTCCCATATTAACAGTAATCTATCAAAGCATAGCCACAGTACGAACGTTATATTTTTTTTCATGGATCAGAGGTCTTGAGAACATAACAAGTCAGGCACCAGGCCTAAAACAGTCCCCAGAGATGATTTTGTAGGCTGCGAGCCTAACACAGGATGAAAGAAGATAACAAGGAATGTTCTGTGTTAATTTTTCAGAGGCAACTGGATTGGAGAAGCCCCCTATAAAAATGGCAGATCCTGTTCTGAATGCCCACCTAGCTATGGAGGAGGGTGTCAGGCTAACCTCTGTCATAAAGGTATGTGATCTAGTAGTGGGCAAACATTGACCCTGGTGCTCAGTGGCTAAGATGCTGAGCTTGTTGATCAGAAAGGTTGGCAGTTCGGCAGTTCAAATCTCTAGTGCCGCGTAACGGAGTGAGCTCCCATTATTTGTCCCAGCTTCTGCCAACCTAGCAGTCCGAAAGCACATAAAAATGCCAGTAGAAAAATAGGGACCACTTTGATGGGAAGGTAACAGCGTTCTGTGCGCCTTTGGCATTTAGCCATGCTGGCCACATGACCACGGAGATGTTTTTGGACAGTGTTGGCTCTTTGGCTTTGAAACGGAGATGAGCACTGCCCCTGAGAGTCAGGAACGATTAGCACATATGTGCGAGGGGAACCTTTACCTTTGTTCTGCTTGTTTTGAGTTGGGTTGCAACCTTGCATGGGTGCATCTTGTGTTGTGATGATGCAATGCTTGTTGAGTCATTCTGAGTAAATGGTTGGATTCGGTGGACATCCCTAGCTGTATAGATGGACCACCTGAAGAAGGTTTGCATCACAGGAGGACAGAAGAGGAAACTCCTTCTCTGGAGCTTTCCAGACTAAGATATGGGCATTTTAGTTGATTGCAAATTAATAGAAATATAGATCTCACAGCAAACACCAGGAGTAGCATTTTCTGCTTCTTCCAGCAATTAAGGCTGTCCAATGTGAATTCCTGAAATTCCCAAGAAATAACACAGCAGGCTGAAAGTAGGGTAGAAAGTAAGGTCTGGAGCCTCTTTTGCAGAAGAAAAGAAGAAAGTTGTTGAGATAGGAAAGGAACAATTTGCTCCAGTACAAATTTGGGTGGCATATTCTATTAGAAAGCCATTTCATCTCTTCCTAGCTAAGATTCATGTTAGCTTAATGTAAACCTCCTGCTCAAATGCTGATCAAGATAGATCTACCATGCTAATTCTCCACAATATGTTCAGTTTTTAGAGTCCTTCTTCCTGAAAACCCAAATTGAACGTTTCCTGATTTGTCTAAGGCGTCGATAGGTGACTAAAAACTCAAGATAGCAGTTGCAACCTTATGAGTAGGGTGCCATCTTGACTTTTTTTTTTTGACACATCTTCCTCCCTTCTCTGCCCACATGGATGCCTTTGTTTCACACTTATTTATTTGGGATGAGCAGGTTTCAACTATAAATGAAATTAGGGGACAAAATCACTGAATCTCCTTAAACCAGGAGTCTCCAACCTTGGCAACTTTAAGACTTGTGGACTTCAACTCCCAGAATTCCTCAGCCAGCTTTGCTTTGATGGCTGAGGAACTCTGGGAGCTGAAGTCCACAAGTCTTAAAGTTGCCAAGGTTGGAGACCCCTGGTTTAAACAAAAATCACAAGAATGATTCTTAACTCCTAGTACCTGTCTTCTTTGCTAATGGCGTTGAATAGTAGTAACACACAGCTCTTTTTCCCTCGCTAACCAAAGAGAAAGTAGTCGAAAAACCTGAGACGGATGGGGCAAATGAAGTGGAGTTACAAAAGGTTCCTGACAGAATACAGCCCAAAACTGTAAAACCTACAAAGGAAAAGAAACCGACGGAGCTGACCTACATGAGTAAGAAAGTATTTCTATTTTCCAGCATTTGGGAGTTTGCAGATGATGATTTGGGGATACCTTGCTGCTTGGCTAAGTAGGAGAAAATGCAGCAAGCATTGGACTATTTGGTAAAAATTGGGTTGGGGATTTCCGTGGTTAAATGCATGCCTTAGATCAAGTGTGTTTTAAGTTTGGCAACTTTTAAGACGGGTGGACTTCAATTCCCAGAATTCCCCAGCCAATTCTGGGAGTTGAAGTCCACCCATCTTAAAGTTGCTGAGGGGATAAACATGGGTTAGATAAATTGATAGGCCAACTCAGTTTACTAGTGTAAACACACGATGTAGAAAGTGCCAGAAATTCATCTGGATGGATTTGATATCAATCTGGAAACTTCTAAGGAAGGAAGGAAGATCTCACCCTATATTCCAAGATCTGAATTTTCTAAACAGAAAAATAACTGGCAGTTATAATTATCGTCACAAAGCTATAACGTCACTACATTACTATGAGCTTTATAGGTATCTCAAAACTTGGGGAATATCTTTGGATAAATCATCCATAGCTTTATGTTCTCTACATTTAATTATTCGTTGTACCACGCTTTCTCCTTGGGTGACATTACAGGCTTGTACTCAATGTTACTTAAGGGCTGATCCTGTTGGTTATAGTGTTTCTCTCATAGCTGTGTATCTTCCCATTATTCTAGCTCAAGTGATCAAGTGTGACACCAAAATGAGGGACACGTGTCGAGGATCCACATGTAACAGGTGCTCCACATTTATTTTCTTCCTTTTTACCCTTTGACCTGTGGCAATGTTCAAACACAACGTTCCCTTCTGATGGCCTATAAATCCAAAAATCATGTAGAAACCAGTCCATTCGAGTCTTTTCACGCAAGCTCCAACTCTTGAAGAAAAAGAGGAGCTTCAGACTGTCTCCACCAAGGACCTAGAAATGATTCCTTGCCCGTTCTAGCTACCCATCCTTATGTCTATGGAGATTCTCAGTCATCCAGGTCATGGTTATCCCAAAGGAAACTGGACTTTCCGTTGTTTTTCTTGAAGATGTTTCGCTTCTCATAGAACAGGGGTGTCAAACTCGATTACATTGAGGGCCATATCAGGGTTGTGTTTGACTTGGGGGGGGGGCTGGGGGATGTATGGCCAGGATTAGCATGGCCAGCTCGATGTCACTCGTGTTGGGGAGAGGGGGGGGCTGTGATGGCCCGAGCGCTCTGCCAGCGAAAACGGGCTCCCGAGCTCTGTTTTCAGCTGCAACGGCCTTCTGCAACCCTCTGCCAGTGAAAACGGAGCTTGCGAGGGCAGCATGCGGTTTTCCCAAGCTCCGTTTTTGCTGGCAAAGGCACCACGGGCTGGATCTAAGCACTCCGTGGGGTGGATCCGGGCCCTGGGCCTTGAGTTTGACACCCGTGTCATAGAAGAAGCTTCTTCATTTCTGACTGAATGGCTGAGAATGGAAGGAAGATGACTGCAAGGAATATAAATCCTTCCATTCTCCACCATTCAGTCAGAACTGAAGAAGCTTTTTGGGTGAGAAGCGAAATGTCTTCAAGGAAAACAAAGAAAGTCCAGTTGCCTTTGGGGGAAAAAAAAAACCTTTGGGATACCCATCCTTATATTAGCTTCAGTCTTTCACCATTCTCCTCTGACAAATGTTTGTCTCTCTCAGATGGATCATCCATCCTTCCTCTGCGTAATGCTTTTAATTACAGTACAGTTGAATGAACTGAATCCAATTCAAATATTAGCTGAGAATGCTTAAGGGAAGAGCTGGTAAAATCTACACCAGGAATGATATATCCTCCTCAGTCTGGCCTTTAAAATGATGCTGAGGTCCATAACATTTGGTGAGCACCAGGTGGAGAATGTTTGCACTGGACAGAAGGCAGATTCCAAAATTCCTTAATGGTTCCCTTTTTATTTTTATTCCTTTGGCTAGGTATCTGTGCCCAGCTGGTTGCTTGAACAGTAAGGCAAAAGTATTTGGATTCCCCAAATATGAAAGTGTAAGTTTTTTTAAAAAAAGAAAAAAACCCCCACATATTTCAGGGTTATGGTTTTCAAAGTCGAAATCTTTACTTTGGTGATTGACAGATTTTTAAAAAATAAACATTTAGAACTATAACATTTACAATCCTTCCAGTCCAGCCTATAAACTATGGAAAAATAACTGGAAATTATTATTAACGACACAAAGCTATAACATCAGTACACTACTACCCTGTTTTCCCGAAAATAAGACATTCCCTGATAATAAGCCCAATTGGGTTTTTGAGCGCATGTGCTAAAATAATCCCCAATGAAAATAATCCCTCCCCCAAAATATTTAAATGCATGCACAGCCAGTCCTCGCTATTTCCTCTGGTTACAGTTAGGGAGACAGAGCTGGAAATCAGGTAAGACGGCAAGAGGAGCCCCATCTTGCTCCATGCACCCCAAAATAATAAGACCTCCCTGAAAATAAGGCCAAGCGCTTATTTTGGGGTTAAAAAAATATAAGACAGGGTCTTATTTTGGGGAAAACATGGTATGAACTGTATAGGTATCTCAAAAATTGAGGAATATCATTGGATAAATCATCCATAGCTTTATGTTCTCTACATTTAATTAATTGTTGTGCCAAGCTTTCTCCTTGGGTGACATTGCAGGCTTTTGACACAATAGCTAAAAAACACATCACACCTAAAATGTCCAGAAATGTTTCACTATCTTTGCTTTAAAAAAAATATCAGCCTTGTGCAATTTCATAAGTGGTTTCTTCCTTTCTTCCAGGCATCCAGCATATGTCGAGCAGCTATTCATTCTGGAGTATTAGACAACAGAGGAGGCCTAGTAGATATTACTAGGAAAGGAAGATCAGACTTCTTCGTAATGTCTGTAAGAAACGGAGTTCAGACACTCAGGTAATCCCATTTTCTATGTGCAAAAATAATCTAGTTACATCAAGTCTCTAGCCGTGATTTGAAATAGAAATAGAATAAACAGGGTCCTTGGAGGTCTTCTAGTCCAACCCCCTTCTTAGGCAGGAAACCCTACACCACTTCAGACAAATGGTTGTCCAATCTCTTCTTAAAAACTTCCAGTGTTGGAGCATTCACAACTTCTGGAGGAAAGTCGTTCCACTGATTAATTGTTCTCACTGTCAGGAAATTTCTCCTTAGTTCTAAGTTGCTTCTCTCCTTGGTTAGTTTCCACCCATTGCTTCTTGTCCTGCCCTCAGGTGCTCTGGAGAATAGCTTGACTCCCTCTTCTTTGTGGCAGCCCCTGAGATATTGGAACACTTCTATCATGTCACCCCATGTCCTTCTTTTCATTAAAGTAGACATACCCAATTCCAGCAACCATTCTTCATATGTTTTAGCCTCCAGTCCCCTAATCATCTTTGTTGCTCTTCTCCGCACTTTTTTGCAACTTTGCTGCGTCTTTGGTTCTGCTTGCCAATGAATGAGAGTTGAAGTCCTGCTTAAGTGGCAGACACTGTTACTCTCTATCTCTTGTAATGTTATCTAGAAACTTAATTTTGGAATGACCTCTTAAACATTGAATTCATGCCAGTTTTTTTTTTCCCCCTTTGCCAGCAAATACAAACCTTCCAACGGTTTTGCTGTGTCGAAAGTCACAGGTAAGCTTTTCTTCATGGAGAAGAAAGAATTGGTGTCAATTCCTCCAGAATCCCCATGGATTAAATCCTGTTCTAGTAGTTAGTCTATTAAATGAGGAGACGGAAGTAAGAAGATAAATGGGGAGATATCGTCATGAAAGAAAGAGAGAAAGGCAGAGAAAAAGAAAACAAGGGAGAAAATAAAAGGGTTAAGATAATGAGAGGAAGGGATATATAGAACAATAAGACCCAAGTAATCTTGTCCAACAGCTCACTGATGGTGGCCCTTTAGTTCATGGTTGAGTGCAATTATAGCTCTGG
>NW_027257301.1:0-28568 GCF_029215685.1 Pituophis catenifer annectens
TATAGGATGAAAAGAGTATAAGAGCATAAGACTACATTTGCATAAGACTACCACCTGAAAACCATCACGGATCCGCTGTTAGACCCCCTGCAATTTGCATACCGAACAAATAGATTGACAGATGATACTGTTAATATGGCTCTGCACTACATCCTACAACATCTTGAATCGCCAAAGACCTACGCAAGGGTCCTCTTTGTAGACTTTAGTTCATTCAATACCATCATACCGGACATTCTTCTAACTAAACTAAACTAGCTGGAGGTACCTGAACACACTTGTAAGTGGATCATAAACTTCCTAACAGACAGGAAGCAGCAGGTGAAGCTAAGCAGAATCACATCAGATACCTGTACAATTAGCACAGCCCCCCCCCCAAGGATGTGTGCTCTCTCCACTTCTCTCTATATACCAATGACTGCAACTCAAATGATCCATCTGCTAAACTACTGAAGTTTGCAGATGATACAACAGTGATTGGTCTCATTCGAGACAACGATGAATCCGCATACAGACGGGAGGTTGAACAACTAGCCTCGTGGTGCGACCGGAACAATCTGGAACTGAACACACTCAAAACCATAGAAATGGTGGTGGACTTTAGGAGAAACCCTCCCATACTACCACCTCTTACAATACTAGACAACACAGTATCAACAGTAGAGACCTTCAAATTTCTAGGTTCTATCATATCTCAAGACCTAAAATGGATACCTAACATCAAAAACGTCATCAAAAAAGCACAACAAAGAATGTTCTTTCTGTGCCAACTCAGGAAGCTCAAACTGCCCAAGGAGCTGCTGATCCAGTTCTACAGAGGAATTATTGAGTCTGTCATCTGCACCTCTATAACTGTCTGGTTTGGTTCTTCAGACTTCAGAGGATAATTAGAACTGTAGAAAAAACAGAGGACTTCCGGTTGGTGAATCCCAGCGAAATGGCGCTGTGACAGCGATCGCTGCTTGCAGTGCCACTTTTTTGTTGCGTTTTGGGGTCCCTTTGAGGCGTGGGAGCTTGGAGAGCTCCGCGGACGATAGCGGGGTGTCAGCAGGCAGAGCGGTGAGGAGCAAGCACTCTCTGCTGGACCGACTACCGCTGTCAAACTAACGCGGCGCGTCTGCTTTAAATGGCAGACTTGAAGCTGTGATAGCCAACAAAAGACAGGAAGCAAGAAGATTTCGGTGAAGTTGGTGCCTATGATCATTCGTACTACTCTCCCTTAAACACGCTCGGAGTGAGTTCAATTGGATTGTGCTGGCTGCGTCGGATAAGAAGGATCCTGGAAGGAATTGGCGGCGATTGTGAGGTTGGAGGAGATTGGTGGGAGACGAAATCGCAGACGTGCTGGTGAGACTGAGGATACTTTTAGAAAGGGAGACGGAGCCTTCAGTGGATTGGATTGATACTTTGTTTTGAGCAAACAAACTTTGGAAAGTTAAGAGTGTGGAATAGACTAATTGAATAAAGGAACTGGATTTTGGAAGTGCGGTAGCTGTCAGGACTAACAATAAGATTGTCTTGAGCTGAGAGACTGAGAAGGAGCACTTGGGGAAGATAACATGGCTGATGAAATCTGAATGACAATGCAAATGGAGAGTGATTGAACTTAAGAGCAACGCGAAGCAGATCATACAGCAAAGCGTGCCTGCTGCATCATTGTAAAAGAATTTTTTTATATTTTTTGGTTGCTTTTCCCCTCTGCTCTTTTATGACTGAGAGAAGTTATTGAGCAATTAATCAATTAATCAATTAATTAATCAACGAGTTGGGCAAATAACAACAACAAAAAAAAACATTAGAAAATTTATATATCTACAAGTATATATCTATATTAATATTATATATATTACATATTCCATTTTAGATAATCTAAATTAATTGTGAACTTATTTAAAATTTATTAAGTACTTTTTAGATTTTTTTATTAAGGAATTTATATATGCTATAATCTTTTATATTCTATAATTGGATTTTTCCCTTTCTTCTCCTCCTTTCTTCTTTCAATTATTGATTCTTAATTTTGATTAGCTTTTTATAACTTAAAATATTGAATATTGAGATTGCATAATTAATTATCTATATGTGTACTTAGATTGCTCAAGATATATTAGAAAGTCATCAGTGCTTAAGTGTTAAATAAGAGTAGGTAAAGATAATTTGCTTAAGTAGTGGTAGCAGGTGAGAGGGTTATCATAGTTCAAATTAGTTTAACTATTAATTGATCAATAAGTGACTTATTACAAGATAGGTTTGTGCAATAGATAAAAATTTGAATTATTGATTTATTGTATTACTAAACAATATTGAATAGTGGAACGGAAGGGAACGATTTAATATAAATTCATTTGATAGAGGCAGTTAAATATTGGTGGATGACAATTTGGAAAAACATTGAAAATATAACAAGAAAACAGAAAAAGGTATTAAAAGAGATGATGAGCTTCTCATCCACGGTGACAAAAACAGGAAAGAAAACATCCTCAAATCCCACGATCACAACAACATCACCTGCTACACAGAAATTGACTGAAGGTTTCTCTAAAATGGAGAAATCAGGAATGCTACCCACAATGCAAGCAATGCAATCAACATTGACAGCAATACAGGACACGATGATTATGTTACAAGAAAAAATGTCTAGTAATCATACTGAATTGAAGACAGATATTAGGGCATTAGATCAAAAAATGATTGGTATACAGGAATCGATACAAACTAATACACAGAAGATTAAAAAGATGGAAGTTAAAATGGAACAACAGGAAAAAAATTTAGATACGGTTGACCAAAAACTGATGGAACAGAACAGGGAATTGGCAGACTCAATTACCCAATTGGAAATGGATCGAGCCTCCTTCTATCTCCGTTTCCAAAACATTGCGGAAGATAAGGAAGAAGATCTGTGATGGCAGAATTAATTGCTGGGGTGTTGCAACAAGATAAATTGGATATTATAAAGGAAATTGACGAGGCGTACAGGGTCCAGACAAATTATGCACGAAGAAATAAATTGCCAAGGGAGGTGCATATAAGATTCGCAAGGAAGAAGGTAAAGGATATCCTCTATAGTATGGCAAGAGATGAGCCAATCATGTATAAGGGAAAGGAGGTGATCATACTGAAACAAATCCCAAGGAGGGTAAGGGAGATAAGGAGAGATTATAGGTTTTTGGCTACTCAATTAAACAAAAGGAATATTCTCTTCAGGTGGATCTTACCAGAAGGCATGTGGATCACGTGGCAAGGGAATAAAGTTAAGATAGATAGCTTAGTAGCAGCTCAAGAGTTCCTGGATCAATTACGAGCGTCTGAAGAGGATCAAAGTAGTAAAGAGGAGTTAGAGGCGGAAACATCGAAAGAAGAAGTAACCCAGCAGATAAGAGAGAAAGAAGGGACATCGAAGGAAAAGGAGGAGGAAGATAAGGATAGTAAGGAGACAAAGAAAGACCAAAGTCCACAAAGAGTCACACGTGCCAAGAAGTATTAGGATAGTATACAAAAATTAAGAGATGGATGATTGGAAATTGATATCGGTTAACGTAAATGGCCTAAACGATAACAAAAAGAGGAAAATATTTTTTACAAAATTAGCTAAACAAAATATGGATATAGTGTGCCTTCAAGAGGTCCATATTAAAAAGGAAAATCAAAAATATTTGGAATATAAGAAATTGGGGAATCTTTATGCATCCCTAGCTGATAAAAAGAAAAGGGGAGTAGCATTGTACATCAAGAAGGAAATAAAAGCCGAACTAAAATATGCAGACCCGAAGGGAAGGGTATTAATGGTGGAAGTTAAAAGAGGCAACTGTCCAATCTTATTAACAGCAATTTATGCCCCGAATGAAAACCTAGGAGACTTTTATAAAAAATTAGGAGAGAGATTAAGCATGATGGATAAGAGCAAGATTTGCATAATTGGCAATTTTAATGGGGTAATAGATTCAAATAGAGATTATAAGGGGACCAAAGGTAAAAAGAAAAAGAGGAAAAATTTACCAAAACCATTCTTTGATATGGTAGAAGAATTCAATCTAGTGGATATTTGGCGGGTTCTGCACCCATATCAGAGGCAGTATACATATTATTCTAATCCTAAGAAATCTTGGTCTAGGATTGATATGATGTGGATAAGCAGAGATATAGGGTTAGATATTAAGTCAACAGAAATCATGCCCAACATTTGGGCAGACCATAATCCATTAGAGGTTAAATGGGAATGTACGCACAAGAGAAGAAATACAAGATGGAGATTAAATAATCAATTTCTAAAGGACAAGCAAAATGTTGAGAAAGTAAAAAAAGAATTAAATTTATTTTTTGAAGTAAATGAAAAGGAAGCAACATCTCGAGGTATCATATGGGATACAATGAAAGCGTACATAAGAGGACTAGCAATATTGTATAGTGCACACAGGAATAAGGAAAGAAGAGAGAGGCAGAAGGCACTGATAGAAGAATTAGGGAAAGCCGAGAGGGAACTACAACATAAACCAGATAATAAGGATGTTAAAGAAAATTGGATGGTTATACGGCACAAATTAAACGTAATAGATCAAGAGGAATTGGTGTACAAAATGAAACGAACCAAACAATATTATTTTGAAAATGCAAACAAACCGGGCAGGTGGCTGTCCTATAGGTTAAAAAAAGAAAAAGAGAAAGGCATAATTCATCAATTGGAAGACCCGGAAGGCCACCTCAACAATAAACAGGAAGATAAATTGGAGATTGCCCGAGAGTATTATGCGGCTCTGTATGCGGAAGAACAAATTCCTAATGAAAAGGTGGTCCAATACTTGTCAAAAGAAAGTCTTCCAAAAATCGGGGAAGAGGATAAAGAAATACTTAATAAAGAAATAACGATGACAGAATGGTAATATCAAAACTTAAAAAGAACAAATCCCCAGGCCCAGATGGACTTCCAGGGGAATTTTATAAAAATTCGGATTTGGGAGAAATTTTGTTACCAAAGTTGTTAGAAATTTATAATGAGGCCCTAACAGAATCCAAAATTCCAGAATCATGGAGAGAGGCATATATTACTCTCCTCCAAAAAGAAGGAGAAGACCCAAAATTAATTAAAAATTACAGACCGATATCCCTCCTGAATACGGACTACAAAATCTATATGGGTATTTTAGCAGGAAGGCTAAAAATAATTTTGAATAAATTAATACACAGTGACCAAAATGGATTCCTCCCTGGGTGCCCTCTATCCCCACTTCTATTTATCTTAGCACTAGAAGTATTCTTGAGAAAGATTAGGAACAATAATGAAATAAAGGGTCTGACAATCAGAAAAGAGATATATAAGACACAGGCATTTGCAGATGATGTGGTATTAATCATGGAAGAACCATTAGAATCAGGCACTAAAATTCTGGAAGAATTGGGCAATTACGGGGAGGTAGCAGGCCTTAAATTAAATAAATCCAAAACTAAATTATTAACAAAAAATATGACGGAGGTAAGGAAAAAAGTACTGGAAGAATTAATGGAGATCCAAATCGCCAAGAAGGTAAAATACCTGGGGGTCTGGATTTCATCAAGGTGCTCGGCCCTCAGAGAGGATAATTATTTACCATTGATTAGAAATATTAAACAGGATCTGGAAAAGTGGGGAAGACTACAGATATCATTATTAGGCAGAATCGCAGCAATAAAAATGAGCATATTACCCAAGTTATTGTATCTATTCCGAACGGTCCCTGTTAAATTAGATAAAAAATTCTTTCTGGAGCTCAATAGCATCATCAGGAAATTTATTTGGGAGGGAAAGAAACCAAGGATAGCAATTAGGAATTTACAGGACAAGAAGGAAAGAGGGGGTTTCGGATTACCTAAATGGGAGTTATATCAAAAAGCTGCAAACCTAGTATGGCTGAAAGAATGGGCAACCCTGAGAAATAAAAGACTGTTAACTTTAGAAGGGTATGATCTCCAGAAGGGTTGGCATGCATATCTCTGGGATACTGGGAAGAAGATAAAAACTTACTTCCATAGACATAAAATAAGGGAGATCTTGATACAAATATGGGGAGAGATGGCTTTCCACCATGGAGGCTATAATATATCCAAATGTATTAGAAATGGGTAAAACGGTCAGATACAATGAATTATTAGATGGGGGAGGGAACCTTAAAACAAGGGAAGAATTGATGGAACAAGGTATTTCTATAGACTGGTGGCCATATAACCAAATTAAATCCAGATATAAAAAAGATAAGGAGGAATTTGGCATTGAAATGAGCATAAATGGATTTGACAAGATATGGATGGGTACGGACGACAAAATTTTAGCTAAATTATATAATTACTTATTGGAGTACGATATGGCAGAGGAAGTAGTTAAAGAACCGATGTTAGCATGGGCCAAAAATATAGGACAGAATATAAATTTGAACGAATGGGATTCAATATGGAATAATAACCTTAAAATGACAAAGGCGACGGCTTATAAGGAAAACCAATACAAGCTGTTTTATAGATGGCATATGGCCCCAGCCAGGATAGCGAAGATCTACCCCAATTCGAGCCCTAAATGTTGGAAATGTGACCATCAGCAGGGTACTTTTTATCATTGCTGGTGGACATGTAATCAGGCACAAAAATTCTGGAGGATGATATGGGTGTGGATTAGAAAAATAATAAAAGAAAATTTTGATTTTGACCCAAAAGCTTTTCTCCTGGGAATTTTGAAAACTGAATATGCAAAAAAGAAAAAGTATTTAATTATACATATTCTGACAGCCGCTAGAATTTCCTTTGCCCAGTATTGGAAAGAAAAACAAATACCACCTCAAGAACATGTTATTGGAAAAATATTGGAGTGCGCCGAAATGAACAAATTGACTTCAGAAATTAATGACAGAGAAGATTCAGAATTTTATAGCGTGTGGGACATGTGGTACGAATGGATGGGGGAAAGAAATAAAGAAGGTAATAGAGATTAAATTTTAACTAATTAACAAAATCTATATGAATAGTATTAGATTTAGTCTTAGAGAGTTGAGCACTATTATTTTTAAGTGTTTGAAATTAAATCTAGCTTCAAGAAACAATATCAACAAAAGACAAGCAATAATGCATGTAGATGTATATATGTATATAATTGCACCAATGAACCGAAAATGTACCGATTGTATCACTATATGTTATAATAAAATCAAATTTAAAAAAAAAAAAAGAACTGTAGAAAAAACAATTATTACCAACCTGCCTTCCATTGAGGACCTGTTTACGGCACGAGTTAAAAAGAGGGCTGTGAAAATATTTACAGACCCCTCACATCCTGGACATAAATTGTTTCAACTCCTACCTTCAAAACGACGCTATAGAGCACTGCACATCAAAACTAGACACAAGAACAGTTTTTTCCCGAATGCCATCACTCTGCTAAACAAATAATTCCCTCAACACTGTCAAACTATTCACTAAGGCTGCATTACTATTACTATTAGTCTTTTCATTGTTCCTACCACCCATCTCCTCCCACTTATGACTGCATGACTGTAACTTTGTTGCTTGTATTCTTACGATTTATATTCATATTTTTTCCTAGTATGATTTGATTGCTTACTTGTACCCTATGACTATTATTAAGTGTTGTACCTTATGATTCTTGACTAATGTATCTTGTCTTTTTATGTACACTGACAGCATATGCACCAAAGACAAATTCCTTGTGTGTCCAATCACACTTGGCCAATAAAGAATTCTATTCTATTCTATTCTATTCTATTCTATTCTATTCTATTCTATTCTATTCTATTCTATTCTATTCTATTCTATTCTATTCTATTCTTCTTTGCCCAAATCCATACCCCACAGAGAAACCACCCGATTGGTGCCTTAAGACTCCACTCCCACTGATCTGATTGGTGCTTCTACTCAGTTTCCACAAGAGGCAATTGTGCAACTAAAAATTGACATCCCTTCTAGGAATCCGTTCTCTGAGGACGTGTTTTTTTTTCTTCTTCCAGGCAGCACATCTTGTCCAGAAATACCATCGTTCCCACATGAGAGCCTTGGTGGTGCAGCAGACTAAAGTGCTGTTAAGTAACACCAGCTGCCTGCAATTACTGCAAGTTCAAATCTCACCAGGCTCAAGGTTGACTCAGCCTTCCATCCTTTCGAGGTAGGTAAAATGAGGACCCGGGTTGTGGGGGCAATAAGCTGACTTTGTATAAAAAAGAACACTGCTGGGGGGGGGGCGAAAGCCCTACTAAGCAGGTATATACAAAAGTATGAAGGCTATTGCTTAACACATTGTAAGCCGCCCTGAGTCTCCGGAGAAGAGAAGAGAGCAGTAAAGAAACAGGGAAATTTGAAAACGCCTGGCACAGACAGGCTTCCAGCGGAGTTATATAAAACAATATTTGAGGTTATGGGAGAACACATGAAAGATCTATTTAACGAAGTCGTGGGAAAAGCGGAAATCCCCCACTCATGGAGAGAGGCTAACATCAGTTTAATTCCTAAAGAAGACCCCCCCTCAACAGATATAAAAAATTATAGACCAATATCCCTTCTGAACTCAGTTTACAAAATTTTTACCACAATTTTAGCAAACAGATTAAAAGGATTTCTGAATGAATTTATACATATCGACAAAAATGGATTTTTACCATCACGACAATTATGAGATAATATGAGAGCCATGCTAAACATATTGGAATATTATGAAGAATACCCAGGCAAACAGGTCGCACTAGTTTTTATAGATGCCCAGAAGGCATTTGACAGAGTCAATTGGGAGTTTATATTACTACAGCTAGAACACATGGGTTTTGGACAGAGGTTTATAAACGCAATCAAAGCTATTTATTCTAAACAAACGGCCAGACTACTGATAAATGGGGACTTGACAGAAGAATTTCTTATTGGTAAGGGCACAAGACAGGGCTGTCCTTTATCACCTTTACTCTTCATCTTATCATTAGAAACATTATTGTGTAAAATAAGGAACGAAGAAAGAATTAAAGGCCTTAGAATTGGACAACAAGTATATAAAACCCAGGCCTTTGCGGACGATATGGTTTTTATCTTGGAAGAGCCCATAGAATCTTGTCTATATCTACTAGAGACAATTGAAGAATTTGGGGTGGTAGCAGGGTTACTAATTAATAAAAAGAAAACAAATATACTAACTAAGAATATCTTAGAAGAATCCAAGAAAGGCTTACAGGAGGTGACCGGATTAAATGTAGTTAATAAAGTTAAATACTTGGGAATTTGGCAGATGTTCGAGCATACAGGAGGACAATTATAATAAACTATTGATTCAAACAAGAAAAGATCTAGACAAATGGGGCAAAATACAACTCTCACTCCTAGGACAAGTAACAACAGTTAAAGCCTACGTTTTACCGAAGTTTAACTTTTTATTTCAAACCGCCCCAGTGAATCTACCTAAAAAAATTTTCATGGAGTTAAACCAAATAATAACTAAATTTATCTGGCAGGGGAAGAAACCGCGGATTAAAAGAAAGATGATGCAAGAGATAAAAGAAAGAGGAGGCCTAGGTTTACCATGCTGGGAGAACTACTACTCGGCTGCTTTATTAGCCTGGGTAAAAGAATGGATTACCTTAGGAAATAGCCGTCTTCTTAAAATAGAAGGTTTTGACCTACAACAGGGTTGGCATAAGGCACTTTGGCGTGATAATACCCAACAAAGCAAATGGTTCACCCGACATTATATAAGAACTATCTTAATTCGAAACTGGGAAAAAGTTAGTAAAAAATACTATACTAAAACACCGTGCTGGATAGCACCTTTAGAAGCAGTGACTTACCCCAAACTCTATAACCCTGAGAAAAAATTAATATATAAGGATTTGCTGAACACACAAGGGAAATTAAAATCTAAACAGGAATTAAACTCACAAGGGTTGCAAGTGGACTGGTGGACTTACCTACAGATTCAATCTAAATATAAAAAAGATAGAGATGGGAAAGATATTAATGGTGAGTTACAAGAATTAGATAAAATCCTGATGGGTCAAGAAAAAGGCATGATTTCGAAAACTTATAAATTGCTCATGAGAATAGAGATAGGTGAGGAAGTAGTTAAGGATACAATGATTGCCTGGGGGAAAAATGTTGGGTATCCAATACATTTAGAAAAATGGCAAGAGATTTGATGTGGGAATATGAAATTAGTAGTATGTACGGTTTATAAAGAAAATATTTACAAGATGATATACAGGTGGTATCTTCCCCCCGATAGACTAGCTAAAATGTTTAAGGGACAGTCTCCTAAATGTTGGAAATGTGAGTGGGAGCATGGCACCTATTACCATCAGTGGTGGACGTGCCCGAAAGCAGAAAAATTTTGGGGGAAAATAAAAAAATGGCTTAATGAGATTCTGATGCAAAACATGGAATGGCAACCAGAGACATGCCTGCTTGGCTCCAAGCCGGAAAATATCAGAAGAGACTCATGGTATTTGGCTGTACATATTATCACAGCGGCGAGATTGGCATATGCTCAATTTTGGAAAAATCAAAATATCCCAACAGAGGAGACAATTATAAAGAAGATCTTAGAATGTGTGGAAGCAGATAAATTGACCAAAAAATTAAAAGACAGAGACCAAACACAAACATGTTTATCCTGGGAAAAATTTTATAAGTGGTTAGAGAAGAGGAAATTATAACCCACACTAGATGAGGAATTGTATCCATTGAGAAACTTATATTGTACAAGTAAAGTGAGGTCGGATAGACCTAATCGACGTATAAAGGTATATGAGTTGTTCTGTCTTCTCCGGAATATAATATAGAAACATAGTACCGAATATTAGGTTATTAAGGTACTACATAGAGGTATGCCTGTTTTCTTTTTTTGTGTGTTGTATTGTCTTGTGTTTTGTGTGTTATTTATATGATGTGTTGTTTTCTCTTTTTAATGGAAAATGTAAATAAAGATTATTTAAAAAAAAAAAAGACCAAAAGACTCTTTTCAATCCCCAGAAGACAGCTGGAAAGAGTATGGGGGGAAGGGTGGAAATTCATTGTAAGGTTTTTTTTCTTGTCTCATTTATATAGTAATCAGTCTAATGTACTCATGTAAGGCTTGTATTTGAGAGTGGCTGGCACAGCAAGTTCTGAACACCTTAGATGTCTGTCTGGTGGGAGGGAAATATGTCCAAAATGTTTGTATTGCCTGTATTGTAAAAGTAGCTGCATACACATGCACACATAGAGAGAGACACTATTCAGAATTAGACTGAAACTATTCTCTTCACTTACCTCCACACAAAGCTTCTCCTAGGTTGACTTTTGCTCTGTGGCACTAAAAGCCCAAGGAGTCATATCTCCCTGCTAATTCCATGGGGAGGGGGCAATCCCCCTCAGGTAATTCCCTCACTTGAAGAGATAGCAGAAAAAGTGATATCCAAAACCCAAGCCCTGACTGTGACTCACAAATGATGCTGCCCAGTTGCCCAGTAAAGCATGATATGTTGCGCTGGTGGTCTCATGAGTAGAAGTCCCAGGGCTCATTGTGTGTAATGCCAAAAAAAAAAAAAAAAGCCTGGATTGCACACTGGCTAACCTCAATTTGGACTCACAAATCCTGGATGCACTAAAGTAAGAACTAGGGCAGGTTCAGTAACCAACCCTTGGAAATGGGCAGCCTGCAATTTAAAGGAAAATCATGGCTGTGAAAAATTTTGGGATGTGTGCTTGCTTGAAACCTGACTGAAAGCTCACAGAAAGTGATATCTGAAATCTGAAATTAATTGGCATAGAAATTGGATACTGTAAATTTCTTTCCAGAACTTTTCCCCTGGCTGTTAGACCTTCATGGCTGAAAGCTTTTGGAAGCCACTGAAGGAATCCCTTTTCTGTTGCCCCTATCAATGCCTTCCCCTTTGCATTAGAACAATTAAAAGCACCCATCAAGTCTCCCTGATCTGATCAATTTTAATCTTTTGCCAAGAACTTGCTTCAAAACTCATGTTTTGAAAAAAAAAGTAGGGATTGTAGGAAGTTAGCACCCACCCCTTTCCTGGAAGAATGAAATATTTTAGGAAATATTAAAAAGGCAGAATATTGGAGACTTCCAGCGGTGACGTACGGTCGTGGCGGCACGGGAAAAGAAGCGCTCTGTTCCCAGTGCCGAATCTCTAAGTTTTTGGTGCCCTTCTGGGCGAAGATCGGTCCTGGAGGGATCGGCAGTAAGGAGGGGAATCTTCGGAGGAGGTGAGGAGAGGTGTGATCTCCTGCCACACCAAGAATGACCCTCATTCCAAGCTTAGAAGAAGCCGGCCGGTGCAGCTGACTCAGAGGCCCGACGCCCCGAGTGAGACCAACGGGAAGCAGAAGAGTGAGTACGGTGCAAAGATCGGCGGTGTGAGCAGATTGCGAACAATTTAAACTATCTTTATTTCGGTGGAAAACCGAAGGGGAGAAGGTGATTTTCGGAGGGGCAGCGGGCAAGAGAGAAACTCAGAGCTTAAATGGGCGGCAAATGACGAGGAGAGTAAAATGGAAGAGGACGAATTTTAGACCAGACGAAAAAAAATTAAAGAATTGAAACGCTAATATACTAAAATATAGAACGTGGAGAGAGGTTTATTTGAATAGCTGGATTGAGAAGTGAATTGGACACTATATCCATCCGCTTTTTAGTTCTCCCAACGGAAAGAAAGAGGTGGTTTGGCAAAGTAAGAAACGCTTACATGTGACTGTGCAGATTACAGATCGCCATATTGAATTACTCTATTCTGGAAAGGAAATCAGAAACGGAAAAAAGACTACAGTGAAGATATACCGGACACTTTTAAAAAATATATAATAACTTGGACATATAGAACTCTTGATAATATATTATTTTTCTTTTTTCCCCTCTTCCTTTGGACATAATTATATATTTATTGGAACTTGCTAGTCTTTTATATTTATATCCATTTATTTTGTAGTAAATTATTATTTGAAACATTATAGAAACATCAATAGCACATATTCTATATAGAACTTATAAATAACCTATAAATATCCTTTAGAATATTTACAATTGCTAAATTTCATATATATAATTAATTACTGCAATTATTACTAATTATTTTATAATTAAGTATTGACTATTTAAGTGCTTATTTCGCCATTTTACGTTTAGTATTTACATAGTAATAAGTATTTAAAGTAAATGGACTATTTAATTGATTGAATAGATAGATTGACTGATTGATTAATAGGCAGGAACGTTGATTTTGGAGAAATTTTAAAGGTACTAATGAACTGAATTTGTTAAAGGAAAAATTGGAAATTAAGTTAGGAGTCTAATATATTTGGAGGATAAAAAAGGAAGGAAAGTAGGGAAAGAAAGAAGTTACATAGAATTTGGATGGTGATTTGGGAGAAGGTAGATAAGATATTGGTGGGGGGGGCGTGGTTATGGCCGTGGTGGTGTGAGGATGTTTTCTCCACTTCGCAGGGCATTTTACGGAAGATAAATGTGGATTAAAGTGTTTTTTTTTATGTTTTATATTTTTTTTTATTGAAAAAGTTTTTCAAATACAGATTTCCCCCCCCCTTTTTTCCCCCCTCCTCCCTAACCCCCCCTCACCCTCCCCTCCCCCTGTGACTTCTTCTTCATAATAAAACCCAAATTCATAACAGATTATATAATACTTTACCATCCACATACTCCATCCCTATATGCTGACCCTTTCTTTTTAATAAAATTATCATATCCCCCTTATACTATACTATACTATACTATGCATTTCAAAGTGACATTCTATTATAACATTGTCTAATAACTCCTAAATTTAACATAATATTATTATACCTCCCAATTTAGCGATTTCTGCTCATAATCTACCCTTTTACTACCCCCCACACGTACATCTCTTAAGTCAAATCTTTTATGTATATTAATATAACATTTCAAAGCAACCTTCCAGTATCAAAACTATATAATAAATCCTAATTTAACATTTATTCAGTTCAGCTACCCATTTCCTTCCCCCCATCGTTAAATCTCTTAACTCAAATCTTTTACATATATTCACATCTAAACATAATATCCCTTTTCTTTAAACTAAACAATCAATAACCTAACCTGTCTCCACCCACTTTCCTACGAGACTACCATACTTAATAGTTCTTAATATCTTTATTCTTCTGCCCACACCACTAGAAAAATATTCCCTTATGTAAATAAAATCCTAAAAAAAAAAAAAAAATTAAGCTTGTAATCCATATAATATCTTCTGTAATGTCTTTCAGCTGGATAATAAACTTCATCACCCATATTGGGGTAACATCGCATCCTAATTCCAACAGTATTTTCGGTATCTTCAATTACCATCTGCCCCCATCAGTAACAAATATCTTCATATTAAAAAAAACAACAACAACCACCCGAGTGACTTTATATTTATATTCCATATAATGTCTATAAAGGTGTCTTTTATCCAGATTATTAATTCCAACTACCATAATAGGGTAACAACCAGATCTTCTGCGTGCCCCAATCCAGTAACTCTCTTGCCATATAACTCTGCATAAACGTAATATATTTATCAAAAAATCCAAAAAACAAAAAAAAAGATATTTCCAATCCATTCAATTTAAGGCCCTTTTCATATCCCAAAAGTTCAGCACTGCAGAGGTCTGTCACTCTCCTCAGGATAAAATAAACCAATACTTTGCCCATTATCTTTTCATATATTCAATCATCTCTTAGATAACTGGCATTACACTGTTGTTTAGTTTAAAAGTTTTTGTTTTTGTGAGACCTACGTCTTCTTTTCTTGACTTTTTGTGGGTTAGATCTTCGTCCTGAATTCCTTTCTGTAGATTGTGTATCAACTATTTGGTTTTCATACTGATCTATAACTTGATCTTGTTGGTTTTGCTTTTGTGGCTTAAATCTTTCTGGTTCTATAAATTGTATATCAACTGCTTGATTTCCATGCTGGTTTGTGGCTTGATAAGTCATTACATTAGAATCCGGAACCGCCTCTCTTATATTAAATAGTCCAGCTGAGACCTCTGAGAGAGAATCCAAAAGCGGCTCATCTGTGGAGACCTCTGTAACTTGTTGTTTCTTCATTACTTCCATCTCCTTCTGCTTTTCTTGAGTTTCTATCTCTTGTTGATTTTGCTTTTTAAGGACCTTGTGGTAAAATTCTTCCGCTTTTTCAACAGTATTTAACTGATATCTTTCTCCTTGATATCTCAATATTATACCCACTGGAACATCCCACCTGAATAAAATATTTTGTTTTCTTAGCTCAGTCACCAAAAGTCCAAATTTCTTTCTATCTCTTAACATCTTAGGCGGCAATTCTTTATATATCCAAATTTTTCTCCCATACAGTTGTAGAGTAGAATTGAAGGATTTTTGCACAATATCATTTCTTATTTCTTTATCTGTAAAGTAAATCACCACATCTCTAGGCAATTGCCTTTGCTTTGCAATCCAAGAATTTACTCTATAAGCCTTATCAATTTTACAAAATACCTCCTCAGGATGAACCTTTAAGATCCCAGCCAGAACTTGAGCAGATATTTTTCTTAAGTCATCACTGTTATTTTCCTGTAAGCCTCTCATTCTGATCGCAAATTCTGTAAGCCTGTATTGCATCATTACAACTTCTCTTTCAATTCCTTGCTTTATATCTTCTGCATTATAAGTCTTGTGACCAGCTTCCTTTTTAGACTTTACTTCTAAACTATTATCTTGAATATTTATTAAATCATTTTTAATTCTTTGTATTTTATTGTCCAGATTATAAATCTTATCATCAGCTTCCTCCATTTTAGACTCTAGTAATTTGATATTTGTATCCAACTTTATAACAACTTCTGAAAAACCATTAGTCACTGTTACAATCTTTTGTTGCAAATTATCATACTTTAGTTGTATCATTTCTTTAATTTCCTGCCTTAATTTTTCAAATTTCTGGTTCACAGTCTCATAATATTTTGCCATTTCCTTCTGAAGAAATTCTTTTAAGTTAAAACCATTCTGCAAAGTCTGTAGGCTCAGAGCTTGTTCAGACAATTGTGAATGGGGGAGCACCCCCCCCCATTGCTTGTCTATCAGGCTGTATAAGTTTTAACGCCATCCTGCCAGCAAACTCTTTTTTTTTTTTTAAAGGAAAACTTTTCCCCAAACAAGATCAAGTACAAGTCTCCAAGAAGAAAGGAACTTAAAATAACTATTTTTCTTCCAAATTGTAGCCAGCACTATATATTCCACTACTTTGTAGCTGTTACGGAAGGACTCTCACTTTCGGCTTTCTTCTACTTCCCAAGCCTCAGCGGTCGCCATTTTAAAAAATTTTTCCCTTTCATTCTAAAATGCTTATAAATTCATTAAGGATACTTGCAAATTAGGGTCCCAAGTCCAAGTCTCATCTTTTTTAATTAATCCATCTGTTAGATTCGTTGATTGATCCGGTTCCAGCGCCTAGCTCTGCAAAAAGGCAGAGTTCTCCCGATGCCCGGAGCAGCGGCGAGCAGAAATAGGGAGCCACAATCTGCTCGTCCCCAAGAGTTAAAAAAAAACTCTGGGGACTTCGCAGAGGGCTCTACCTGCCCTCGCCTGCTCTAACTCACATTTCCGTCAGGAAATGGAGTTTTTCGAGCCGCCTTTCAGGTGTAAAGGCGGCTCTTTACAGGCAACGGGGCTGGCGGTCACGGAGGACCATCTGGCGGCGCCGGAAGCCAGACAGGAAGTCCCGATTAAAGTGTTTGAAATGCACCGATAAGAGCCAAAATTTTATAAATTGTATCGGAAGAGCCCAGCAGACTGACTTTGGAATCGGTAGGTCACCCTGAACCACTCGAATTTCAAAGCCTTTCATAGCGTGGGAAAGCGGAAGGAGTGAGGGGTGACCAGATAGGCAGTCGCGATTGTGTATTTGGAGCAAATAGTTGCCTTTTGTTCTCATTATTATCGCGATCTGTGTTTGTTTTTGCTGTGGGGTAAAGGCACGGAACATCAAAAGACCAGTGGAAAGGGGGTTTTTTTTGGAAGAATATGTGAATTTTAAGTTGATCTTTTGTTTGTGAAAGTGCCTGAGTTGAAGCGGCAAGATGTTTCTGGGCAGTGCCTTCCAACGGATGTTAGGTTTTTTTTTTTAAAGGAAATTACGCAAGCTGAATTGAGAATTATAAACTTTTATTGTTGGCCCTTTTGAGTGCAATAATAAGCTGTCTCAGCTTCAATTGGGAATTGCTGTCCCTTAATCTTCATTAAAGACCCTCTTGGCAAAAGTGGACAATTAAAAACTTATTAAAAATGGCGACCCAACAATCTTTAGAAATGCAACAAGTTGCTGTGGCTTTAACTAAACTTGGTGAAAAGATATCAGGACTGTCAGATAGTATGGATAATATGACATTGGAAATTAAAAGAATGAAGCAAGAAATGAATGAAAATTTTGCAAAGCAAACAGTAGAAATGACAACAATTAAAGATGAAATTGAGCAGATTCATGCACATGATGTAAAGATAGATCGGCAAATTGGAGAAATCTTTTTTAAAAATGAACAAGATAAAAAAAATTGTCTTTTGGAAGAAGAAGCGAGGAAATATAATTTGATTATTCGAGGAATTCAAGAAGAAAAAGTGGACAATTTGAAACAATGAGTTTTAAAATGGCTCAATGACCTGGATACACAAATCACATTTACAGCAACAAATCTGGCAAGTGTTTTTAGAATTGGGTAAAAAAGACAAAATGGCTTAAATAGAAATGTACTTGTCAGATTTGCAAATCTTAGTGACAAACTGGAAGTGATGGTGAAAGTGAGAGAGATGGGTGAAGTTTTGAAATTTGAGAAGAAAATTATTCAAGTCTTTCCGGATATATCAAGAGAAGAAAGAGCGTGGAGATTTTTTTTGAAGCCAATTACAAAGGTTCTGAGAGACAATGGAATTAAATATAACTGGAGGCCACCACAGCAACTAAAATTTTTTTATAAAGGAAGAATGCAAATAATTACTTTGGAAACAGATGCAGTGTCATACTTACATGAACTTGGATTGATTGTAAAGTATGAGGACATAACAGAGATAAAAGATCAAATGCTTAAGATGGGTGGAACATATGCAAAAACATCAACACCAGAAGAAAAAGGGGCTGCTGGAGGACAAGACCCTAAAGGATTAAAGCGGAAGGAAATCTCACCTGCGATGGTTGAACAAAAGAAAAGTCGTGATGATATAATGGGAGATGGAGCGGATAAGAAATTGAAGGATCTTGAAAAAGAATTGCAGGAAGCTGAGTGCGGGGAAAAGTTACCACCTTTTTCTCTGAGAGATGAATTTAAGTAGACTACCCGAAAGAAGTGACCCGACCATTAGCACGTCCCCTCTCCCCCACTCTCTTTATAGAGGCGGAAACCAATTGAGGATGTGGGGGACGAAGATTGTTTGTTATTTAATGTTTGATGTGTCTTTTGTCCTTTTTTATTTTTTTTTATTTTTTTTCTTTTATGTTGAATGTTGTTTGGAATGTGGGAGATTGGTGCTGGTATCTGGGCACAGAAAGGAAGAGGAGGGGAAAGGACTAAAAAAGTTACAGTTTAAATGGGTTTAATAAAAATAATGACATGGAATGTGATGGGTACAGGGAACCAGATCAAGAGAAGACGATTGGAACTTAAAATTAAAAGAGATTTACCAGATATATTATTTTTGCAAGAAACCCATCAGAAATCTGAAGGCTCAAATAAAATGTATATAAAAGGTATGCAAATTTATGAAAAATCTTTTGGAACTTCAAAAGCTAGAGGAGTTGCAACATTGATATCAGATAGGGTATATTTTGAAAAAGAACAAGTAATCGTGGATGATGAAGGAAGATATGTAATAATTGTGGGAAATATTAATGAGGAAAAAGTGACACTGGTTAATTTATATCTACCGAATGAGAAGCAAAAAGAATTTCTTGAAAAAATAACTAAAATTTTGGAAATCGAAAGTGTAGGGAAAGTAATTGTGGCTGGGGACTTTAATTTAATTAGAGATAAAATAGATAGTACTAACCCCACTCGTTGTGGAGGAGCAAATAAAATGGGGACCTTAAATAAATGGATGTTTCGAAACGGCGTGGTGGATGCCTGGAGAGAAGTGAAAGGAACTGAAAGAGTGTACACTTTTTACTTTAAGATACATAATACATATTCAAGAATTGACTATATCTTAGTTTCTAAAGATTTATTGAATAATGTGGATAAGATAGATGTGGGAATTTTTAAGGATTCTGATCATGCAGAAGTTACGATGGAAATAGATTTTAATTTTGAGAAAAAAGGAAGTTGTTGGAGATATGATGAAAAACTGTATAAAAATGAGGAGGATAAAAAATGGATATTTAAAAAATGGGAAGAATGTTGGAAATTGAATGATAATGGAGAGGTTAAATTTGAAATTGTTTGGGATACGATGAAAGCAGTGTTTAGAGGGGAAAGTATCAAGTTATCAAGCAGAAAATATAAAAATTATAAAGATAAAATTGAAAAAGATAAAAGCCAGATTAAGGAATTGGAAAATCAATTTTTGCTTACTAAAGAAAAATTTTTTTTGGAGGAATTAAATTTGCTAAAAAATAAATTGATAGAAGAGGATATAGAATTGGTAAAAAAGAATATGAGATATTTAAATAGGAATTTTTTTGAATTTAGTAATAAAAACTCTAAGTTATTGGCAAGGATGGCGAAAAATAAAAGAGAGAAGAGAGAAATTGGAGCCTTGATAGATGATAAGGGTATAAGATGCTATAAACAATTAGAAAAATGCGAAGTGGTCAGGAACTTTTTTCAAAATTTATATTCGAAAAAATTAATTGATCGGGAAAAACTGAGAAGTTATTTAGAAAAACATGTTGTGAAAATTGACCAAACATATAAAGACTTGATGGAAGAAGATATAACACAAGACGAGATTAATGGAGTAATACAAAAAATAAAATTAGGGAAAGCTCCAGGTGAAGATGGATTACCTGCTGAGTTTTATAAAGAATTTAAGGAAATAATAATACCAAAATTGCAAAAATTATTTAATGGAATTTTACATGGGGGAGAAGTTCCGTTGTCATGGAATAGAACGGTGATATCTATAATCCCTAAACCAGATAAAGACTTAGAAAGGATTGAGTCCTATCGGCCCATCTCTTTAATTAATCAAGATGCAAAGATATTTACCGCCATTATAAGTAATAGATTAAGTAGATTTATAGATAGATATATAAGTTATAACCAAGTAGGCTTTGTGAAGGGTAGATACATGAGTGATATTGTCAGAAGAGTATTAAATATTATAGATGTTGCTGAATATAATGCTGATAAAATAGGTATAGTATCATTAGATATTTTTAAAGCTTTTGACTCTGTACAATGGGAAACTATTAAAACAATCGTTGAGGTACTAGGTTTTGGTAATAAGTTTATACATGTTATTTCAAAACTGTATCAAAAAAGTAGCGCAAGAGTGAAGGTGAACGGAAGGTTGACAGAAGAGATAAGATTGGAAGCGGGTACAAGACAAGGATGTCCCCTGTCTCCAACATTATTTTTATTAGTTATGGAAATTTTGACTAAAATGATAGAAAAAGATGAAGAATTGGAAGGGTATAAGGGATATAAGATAAATCTGTATGCGGATGATACTTTGATTATTTTGAAAGATATAGAGAAAGATTTGAAAAAGATACATAAGCATTTGGAAGAATTTGAGGAAATGACAGGTTTGAAAATAAATTGGTCAAAATCTGAACCATTAATGAATAATAATGGTAAGGAGTGGGAGAATATGCAAGAACAACTTGGGATAAGGATTAAAAATACATTGAAATATTTGGGCATAACACTTTCACTCAAAGTTAAAGAAATGAAAAAACTAAATTATGACGTGGTGATGAGTGAAATTGAGAAAAAGATAGATAAATATAAAATGATAAAGTTGTCTTGGTTTGGTAGAATTGCAATGTGTAAGATGATGTTGTTGCCAAAGTTTAATTTTTTATTTGAGATGTTACCTGTTATGTCCTTATAAGGACATCCGCCGGGGGATTGGTCACTTCCACCGGTGGGAAGTTTGAACAGCTGTCATTGGCTGGCTGGCTGGCCCGAGCAGAATATAAGGAGGCTCGGGAGCCACTGCCAGCAGTCTGTTTTTCACCATTCTAATAAAGAGCTGAACGGACCAGAGCTGAGTCGCGTTTCTTTCCAGCGCCGATCTAACACTGGCGACGAAGGACTAGAGAAGAACCGACGAAGAGCTGCAAGCCAACTGCCACCTTAAGCAAAGAGCTGAAGCACGAGCTAAGTCACTACCATGTCTGGACCACAAATCTCAATGGCTCCATTCAACCCGAGCACTGAGAGATGGAAGTCCTTCATGGTTCACTTCAGGCAGTTCCTGGCGGGAAGCGGCTTCACAGACCTAGATGACAGCAGAAAGAGGGCTCTCTTCCTGGCGCACTGCGGGTCGGAGGTCCTGGAAATGGCCATGGACCTTGTGGCACTGCTGGATATTGAGCAGATGCCGTGGTCCGAGCTACAGGAAGTGCTCCAGGACCATTACGCCCCAGTAAGCATGCCTCTGGCCAACCGATTCGACTTCCACCAGAGAAATCAAGCAGAAGGAGAATCGGTCAAAGAATTCATTTCGGCGCTCCGGAAGATTGCGGCCAGCTGCGAATTTGAAAACGTGGACGTTCAGCTGCGGGACCGCATCGTCTTCGGCATGAGGGACAGCACAGTACAGAAAAAGCTCCTCAGCCGAAAGAAAGTGTCCCTAAAAGAGGTCATTGAGGAAGCCACAGCCGCCGAGTCCTCTGATAGGGCAGCAGCCGCAATGAGAAGATCCAAGGGGATCCACAAGGTCCGCAGGAACCCACAGCCATCATCGGACGAGACCTCCACGGGGTCGGACTCTGACTCTGAGATGGCCATCCATAAGGTCACAAGACCCCAACGGCGGGAAAAACCCCAAGATGGTGGACGGGAGGAACGTTGTGCCAGCTGCAAAGGGGACCATCCTCGCGCCAGATGTCGCTGGCGGGATGCAACTTGCAGACGCTGCCAGAGGAAGGGCCACATTGCGGAAGCCTGCAGGGCGGCAGAGCCAAGTTTTGAGCCTCCCAGACCCACGGACTGCGAATACCAGAGGACATCCAAACGGTCCCAGTACCCCCGACGAGACGGCGACGGCCACCCCAGGAGCAGAGGGATCCACCAGACAACAATTGCACACGCTGCAGCAGAAGGGTCCGACAAGTTCCACGTGACCATCTACGTGGAAGGGGGCCCATGCCCCATGGAAATAGACTCAGGCTCACCGTACTCCATCATAGCCTGGGACCAGCTAAAAAGACTTCAACCGCGGCTATCCAGGAAACAGCTAGAGCCATTCCAAGTGAGGTTGGTGGATTTCGGAGGGCACTCCATCAGCATCCTGGGATGGACCAACATCTGGGTGAAGTTCAAGGACTTCGAAGGACGCCTCCCCATTGCCGTCGTCAAGGAAGCCCGTCCAACCCTACTAGGCGTGGAGTGGTTCAAGCCCCTAGGGCTCACGATTGGCGGAATCAACAAAATTCAGGCTAGCGCACTCGACCAGCTCTAGAGGACTTCAAGGACGTCTTCGATGGGAGCCTAGGTAAATTTCTGGGGAAACCCATTTCTTTCAATTTAGACCCCAAAATTGTACCCATTCGGCTCAAGCCCCGCAGAGTTCCATTTGCCCTCAGGCCTAAGGTGGATGCCCAGCTAGATAAACTAATTGTCCAGGGCATTCTGGAACCGATTGATCATGCGGCATGGGAGACCCCCATTGTGACTCCCATGAAGCATGATGGATCTGTGCGCATCTGCGCCGACTATAAGTGTACCATCAACCGGGCACTGCCGCAGAGCGCATATCCCGTGCCAGTGGTGCAACATCTGTTGCATTCGCTTGGCAGCGGGACCATTTTCGCGAAACTGGACCTGGCCCAGGCTTACCAGCAATTGCCAGTAGACGAAAGGACTGCGGAGGCACAAACAATCGTCACACACAGGGGGGCTTTTAAGTGCAACCGTCTCCAATTTGGAGTCAGCGCCGCCCCGGGAATTTTTCAATCAATGATGGAACGTCTTCTCCAAGGCATTCCTGGGGTGGTACCTTACTTCGACGACGTATTAATCTCTGGAAACTTGGAAGCCCAACTGATGGAACGGCTCAGGCTTGCCCTACAGCGGTTCCAGGCGAAGGGCCTAAGAGTTAGAAGGGACAAATGCGTTGTTGGGGTCCAGGAGGTCGAGTTCCTGGGCTATCTAATCGATAGCAAGGGCATCCACCCCACCAAAAGCAAGGTCAGGGCTATACACGAGGCTCCAGCCCCCAAATCAAAAACGGAGCTTCAGGCCTTTCTGGGTCTGCTGAATTTTTATAGTGTTTTTCTGAACCAGAAAGCCACCGTTGCTGAACCGCTCCACCGCCTGCTAGGGAAGGTGGTACCCTGGAAGTGGGAAGAGGAAGAAGAGGCAGCATTCCGGAAAATCAAAAGTCTTCTCTCCTCCGACAGCGTCCTCATCCAATACCATGAGTCGCTCCCACTGATCCTGACCTGTGACGCCTCACCGTATGGAGTCGGAGCTGTCCTCAGCCACCAGCTGCCCAGTGGCACTGAAGCCCCCATTGCTTACTTCTCCAAAACCATGTCATCAGCGGAGTGGAACTACAGCCAGCTCGATAAGAAAGCCCTCGCCATCGTAGCCGGCATTAAACGCTTCCATGAATACCTGTATGGAAGGTCGTTTACAATTGTCACCGATCACAAGCCTCTACTTGGACTGCTCGCTGGGGACAAGCCAACGCCACCCTACATGTCGCCCAGGATGACACGCTGGGCCATCTTCCTCTCCGGCTATGCCTACAGACTCATCCATCGCCCTGGCAAGAACATCTGCAATGCTGACGGCCTCAGCAGATGCCCCCTGCGAGAACCAGTCGTTGACCCGGCACCTACCCTCGGACTTCACCACATAGACAATGATCAGACGTGCCCGGTGTCATCTGCAATGGTGGCGACCCACACACTGAGGGACAAGACCCTCAAACAGGTACTCTCATGGACGTTGAGGGGTTGGCCGACCGGAAGAGTGGGCGAAGAATTCACCCCATTCATACGGAGGCAGCACGAACTGGCCACCATGAACGGCTGCCTCCTCTGGGGTGACCGGGTCGTGATCCCTCCCACACTACAGAAGAGCACCTTAGAAACCCTCCATAGCGGCCATCCGGGCATAGTTCACATGAAGGCGCTGGCACGGAGCTACGTTTGGTGGCCCGCCTTGGACAAAGTCATAGAGGCGTGGATCGCTAGGTGTGACCCGTGCCAAGCGACGAGACCAGCACCCCCTCAAGCCCAGATGACTGAGTGGGAGCAGCCCAGCGGCCCGTGGTCAAGAATACATATCGACTTCGCGGGGCCAATGAACAGAAAGTCCCTCCTCATCGTCGTGGACGCGTTTTCAAAATGGCTGGAGGTCATCGCGATGCCATCCACCACGACAGAGGCCACCATCAGGGCACTCCGCCGCCTATTCGCCACACACGGGCTGCCGGACATCCTGGTCTCCGACAACGGCCCACAACTCACAGCCAAGACCATGGAGGATTTCCTGGCAAGCCAAGGCATCCGGCATGCCCTCATCGCCCCGTACAGGCCAGCTGGAAATGGACAAGCAGAAAAAATGGTACGGCTCACGAAGGACACACTCACCAGGATGGGCCCAGGAGACTGGCAGGAACAAATCGACAAGTTCCTGCTGGCACAACACATCACACCGCACGCCACAACGAAGAAAAGCCCAGCCGAGGTTCTGATGGGGAGAAGGCTCCGCTTACCGCTAGATAGACTCCATCCACAGTACAACCCGAAAGACAAGCCGATTAACTCACCACCGACGCGAAGCTTCGCTAGCGGAGACTTGGTGTTCGCGCTCAACTTTCAGGGCCAGCCGAAGTGGATCAAGGGTCGGATCGGGAGAGTGACGGGCCCAAGATCATACGAGGTGGAGCTGGATGACGGCCGGTCGTGCAGAAGGCACATCGACCAACTCCGCAAAAGGGTGAGGGGAGTCGAAGGAAACCACCCCGACGAGGTAGGACTGCCACACCCAGATGAGGTAGACCTACAACACCCCGTCGAGGTAGACCTACCACCCCCCAGTGAGGTAGGCCTGCCATACCCAGACGAGGTCGGCCTACAACACCCCTGTGAGGTAGGCCTACCCCACCCCCACAGGGTAGGTCCGCAACCTCACGGCGAAGGGGACGACCACCAGCAGCGCAGCCAGAGCCCAGTAGACCGGGGCCGACCCAGTGGGACGAGGCACCAAGCCAATGGCGACGATGGCCAGCGACCCTCCGAAACATGGTATCACCAGTATCAGGACGAGGTAGACCAGGGACAACCTGACCCGGAAAACCAACACCAACCCGACCGAGTCGACATCAGCCAGCCAGATGAGGAAGACCTACACCAGCACAGTGAGGTAGGACATCAACCATCCACCCCTCCACGTCCACACCAACCCGGCAGAGTCGACCACCACCACCCCAGCAATGTCGACTGGCGCCACCACACCGAGAGGACCCAACGCCAGCCCTGCAGGGGAGGACTACAACACCCCAGCAGGGGTCCCCAGCCAGGGGGGGACCCCGCCACCATCGACCGGGGAAGCCCACAGAAACAAGCCAGAGACCAAAAGAAACAACCAAGGGTCCTACCAGGATTCAGCTGTCCAGTCCGACTCCGTGACGAACGACAGGAACCGACCCAACATCATCCTGGCAGTGACGAGGTAATCCACCAGCCACGGGGTGAGCCGGCCACTCCAGCTGGAGGCACTAGGCGAGGCCCCGCACACTCAATGGCCGATTTCCGGGACTGCCCACCGGGGGGACGAGTACCAGCAGGAGCCAGACCCGTTGGGAGCAGCACTGGAGAACGAACTGTACCGCGCAGGTCAGGTAGGACCACTGTCCGTCCCGCCTACCTGCGCGACTACGTGACTCACTTACGCCATGGAATGATTGACTGAGGACTAAGAGGGGAGGGGTGTTATGTCCTTATAAGGACATCCACCGGGGGATTGGTCACTTCCACCGGTGGGAAGTTTGAACAGCTGTCATTGGCTGGCTGGCTGGCCCGAGCAGAATATAAGGAGGCTCGGGAGCCACTGCCAGCAGTCTGTTTTTCACCATTCTAATAAAGAGCTGAACGGACCAGAGCTGAGTCGCGTTTCTTTCCAGCGCCGATCTAACATTACCGTTAAACTTGACAGAGAAAGATATTGAAAGGATATCAGAAGAAATTGGATAAATTTTGCAATGGTGGGAAAAGACCTAGATTAGTGAAGAAAATGTGGTATCAAAATCAAAAGGAAGGTGGATTGGGAATCCCCAAACTACTCAATTATTATTGGGCTTATGCTATTCGGACTGTGGTAAAAATATTTAAAGGTGAAGATAGTCATTGGAGAGATTTAGAATTAAAAGACATCAAGAGATTTGGCTCAACATGGTTTTTAGATAAAGCAAAATCAAAATGTGTAATTAATAGCTATTGGTTAAAGGGACTGAGTAAAATTTGGAATAAATTTGTTAAAATTTTAATTCCAGATATAATTTTCTTAGGGAAGACAATTGAAAATTGGCCGATTAAAACTAATATAAGTCGTGATAGGGTAATGGAAGATGAAAATATACAAATTATAATAGATTGGTTAAAAACTTCAGAAAATGAAAGGAGGAAAAAAGAAATCATTGAAAAATTGGGTTTAGGCTGGTTTGAAAAAATACAGATAGAAAAATGGACTAAGAAAGTAAGGGACAATTGTTCGATAAGTAGAAGTAAAACTGAATTTGAACATTTAGTATTCCAAATTATGAAAGATGAAATTAGGCTAAAGGGACTCGTTAGTAAGATATATAAGATTATAAATTTTGATGGAAAACCACAAAGGGTGATGAAGATGAATTGGGAAAAAGAACTTAATATTAAAATATCAGATTTAGATTGGAACGTGAATTGGAAGAGTAGAATTATGAAGACTTTATCTGTAAGGATTAAAGAGCATAATTATAAGGTTGTTTGGAAATGGTATTTGACTCCATTAAGATTGTCATTGATGGATAACAAAATTAGTAAACAATGTTGGAGATGTGATATGGAATTAGGGACTTATGAACATATGTGGTACAAATGTGATAAAGTTAAAAAGTTTTGGCAACAATTGGAGAAAATGATATTTGAAATGATGGGGAAAGCAATAATATTGAGACCAGAAACTATATTACTGTTGATAATTAAGGAAATAGAACCAACAAAATATGAGAAAGAATTGATTAGAATTATGATTATAACGGGTAGAATTATAATAGCCAGATATTGGAAATTAGATGTGAATTTTAGAATAGAAGAATGGTATTGTGAAATGTGGAAATTAGCTTTAAACGATAAAATGACATGCGATATTAAAATTAGAAATGGTGACTATAAAGAAGATATTTTCTGGAAAATTTGGAAACCATTTGTGGACTATGCGCTGGTAAAATTGGATGCTTCGGTACCTGTACCCCGAGAACGTGGATTTTGGCAATCATGAGGATATATCCGAAGAACCAAATCTTCCTTTCTTATGTATAGCACAGGGTGAAGTATTGTATATGTTGTTTGTAATGTTATTTTAAAATAAATAAATTTTAAAAAAAATAATTAAAAAAAAAAGATAAGATATTGGTGGAACAATACAGAATACTTAATACTAGTACCACCACAACGACGCTGAAATCAGGGAAGAAAACTGCATCAATACTAGCTGGACAATTGGCCTCCCCAGTGACACAGAGGACCTTAGAGGGAATGTTTTCATCAGAGAAGCAGCTGACCGCATTAAGTATGCCAACAATGCAGGCCACACTCATGACGATACAAGAAACCATGGTTAAAATGCAGGAGTGCATGACCAGGAACCATGAAGAAACCAGGAAGGACATGGACGAGGTCAAGAGAGAGGTAAAAAGCGATATCCAGAAGATAGATGAAAAGATTGATTCGATACAGGAAATTATAAAAAAAAACGACCAAAGGATAATAGCTATAGAAAAGAAAACAGAACTGACTGAAGAAAAATTGGAATCTCTAGATTTAAAAATGATGGGACTAAATAAAGAATTAGAAAACACCGTGGCGCAATTAGAGATGGAAAGAGCTGCATTTTATTTACATTTCCAAAACGTGGTTGAAGACAGAGAGGAGGAGCTAACGTTAGTAATGGCGGAGATGATAGCAGATGCCCTCCAAAGAGAGGAGGATGAAATAATAAACGAATTGGATGAAGTATACAGAGTCCATACAAATTACGCTCAACAAAACAAATTACCCCGGGAGGTACATGTAAGATTTGTGAGAAGGAAAGTCAGAGACATTGTATATAAAATAACAAAGGATGATCCCATGTTTTATAGGAATAAAGAAATAATTACCCTGAAGCAAATTCCCAAAAGAATAAGAGAGTTGCGGAAAGATTACTGGTTCTTG
>NW_027257302.1:0-28533 GCF_029215685.1 Pituophis catenifer annectens
ATTTCAGCTACATCATTCTTCATTTCAATCATTCTTATTCAAAAAGAATGCAACTATGCTATCTTTTTGCTATGGAGTCTTTATGTAAATCCTTGTACTACTGATTTATCTGCATTTCTTACAATTATACTTTTTAAAACAGATTTTAAATTAAGAAAGCCACCAGGATATTAACTCAAGGATATTAACTGATAGCCCTACCTATAAAATCTCATGCCATCTTCTAAATCTGCAATTGAGTCTGCACCCTGAACAAGAATAATAATAATAATAATAATAATAATTTTATTTCTATACCGCCCTTCTCCCGAAGGACTCAGGGCGGTGTACAGCCTGTTTAAAAACACAAACAAAACAACAATATAAAATTTAAAATAATTAAATAAAGTGGCTCAGATTTAAAACCCCAATAAATTTAAATATCCCAATTTAAAAGCTATTGTGTTGTTAGTCCGGCCTGGTGGAATAATAGGGTCTTCAGTGAGCAGCGAAACGCCCGGAGGTCGGAGATCTTACGAATTTCCGGGGGCAGTTCGTTCCACAGGGATGGGGCTCCCACAGAGAAGGCCCTCCCCCTGGGCGCCGCCAGTCGACATAACTTGGTTGACGGCATCCTGAGGAGACCCTCCCTGTGGGAACGGACTGGTCGGTGGGAGGCTATTGGTGGCAGGAGACGGTCTCGGAGGTACCCGGGTCCTATGCCATGGAGTGCTTTAAAGGTGGTAACTAACACCTTGAATCGCACCCGGAAGACCACTGGGAGCCAGTGCAGCTCGCGCAGGAGGGGTGTCACATGGGCACAACAAGTTGTGCCCATAACCACCCGCGCGGCAGCATTCTGGACCAGTTGGAGCCTCCGAGTGCTCTTCAAGGGGAGCCCCATGTAGAGAGCATTACAATAGTCCAACCGGGAAGTAACAAGGGCATGAGTGACCGTGCGTAGGGCGTCCCGATCCAGAAAGGGCTGCAACTGGTGAATCAGGCGAACCTGATAAAAGGCCCCCCTGGCCACGGCCGTCATATGCTCTTCTAAAGACAGCCGTGCATCCAGAAGGACACCTAGATTGCGAGCCCTCTCTGTGGGGGGCAGAGATTCACCCCCAATAGTCAGCGATGGCACCTGCTGACTATATCGGGGCGCCGGAAGCCATAGCCACTCGGTCTTGGAGGGGTTGAGTCTGAGCAAGTTCCTCCCCATCCAGACCCGCACGGCCTCCAGGCAGCGAGACATCACATCAAGGTGATGCCAGGGCACTTTTATCAACTTTTTCTTGAATGCAAGTACTATTATTTATTAAATTATTTATTAGATTAGAAAAGACAAAGTTCTTGGTCATCTTGGTGCTCCCATACAACACCTCTCCTACGTGAGCTGCACTGGCTCCCAGTGGTCTTCTGGGTGCGCTTCAAGGTGTTGGTTATCACCTTTAAAGCGCTCCATGGCATAGGACCTAGTTATCTTCGAGACCGCCTGCTGCTACCGATGGCCTCCCATCAACCTGTGCGCTCCCACAGAGAGGGCCTCCTCAGGGTGCCATCAGCCAAACAATGTAGGCTGGTGACCCCCAGGGGGAGGGCCTTCTCTGTGGGGGCACCTACCCTCTGGAATCAGCTGCCCCCAGAGATAAGGAGAATCTAAGACCTCGGTGCCTTCCGCCGTGCCCTTAAAACCATTTTTTTCCAGCAAGCTGGGCTGGCCTAACACTTTTTTAAATGTTTTTTTAATTGTTTGTTATTGTTTTTAATCATGGGGCCAAATTTATATATATCTTTTTAATTGTATTTTAATGTTTGTAGTTTATGTTTTTATTTGGCTGTTCACCGCCCTGAGTCCTCAGGGAGAAGGGCGGTATACAAATTTAAAAATAAATAAATAAATAAATAAATAAATAAATAAATAAATAAATAAATAAATGTGGAGGTTTTCTGTTCACGTTCCAGGGAATACAAGTGGAGATACCTAGCGCATCTTCCTGTCCTAGATCAAAAGAAGAAAAGGACTATAGCAGGATGGCAAAGTACATAGCTTAATCCCTTGCATGAGTGTTACTCTATTCAAATTTGCAGTGCCTAAAGTACTGTATATTGAGTTCACTTCTACTGTGTTGAGAATATCTGTCTGTCTTCACATCAAAGGGATCTTCACGTATTTGTTTTAAAGTCCTATGGCAAGTTAGAAGATACAATAGCATTGAACAAACTTCTTAAATGGCCAGCAAGTCTCCTTACTTACTTGGGCAAGATTATCCATGTGTGACAAACTTCTCAAAACAGCAAAAAGTATATACTTGTCGGGCAAAGGGCAAGCTTTAAGTTCTATTTATGTGAGCTTTACTGGAGCCGATACTAAGGAAAAACTGCTGTATCCTCCTTTGAATAAGTCTTGCTTTCACTACTTAATTCCAAGTCTTCAAGTTTAGCAGGTCTTATTTTTTATTTTTTGGACTTCTATATTATATCTCCAAAATCCACTACATGAGTACTGTCTTCATAGACAAAGATGCCTCCAAACAGAAGAACATATTAATAAACTAAATGCATACTATCACAGCCACAGGTTATTAAATGCAAGGCCTTCAAGACCAATCAACTGCTATAATCTCAGCTTTCAAGAAGATTCTGAAAGCCAACACAAGTATACTTAACTTCCCAGTCAATCTCAGCATTATCTGAATACTTGGCTAAATGGCCTTTTAATTATCTGGGAAATACCTACCTCATATGGTAGTTTCCAGCTACACCGATGCTTGTGACATAATGACACTATTCAAATTACAACATAAAGGAGGAGGAAATATCAAATTGCTGAGAACACGTTCAAATGAACAGCAATAAGATAAGCTTGCCTAACTCTGATTAATAAATAGAAGCAGACTGGACTGTGGCATTTGTGGCTAACAGATAGTGATGTGCAATAATTGGATCCAAAGCTTTTCTGTGGCTATCCTAGCTAGGAATTCTAGAGGGCATGAAATTGGAAAAAAAGCTATCCCGCTGCGTGAAAACAGGATCATATAATTAAGTCCCTCCCCACTGGCATGCCTGCAACTGTTGAGCAGTCTGCTCTCCTAAAGTGTCTCATCAATAGATGAGCCTGGCAGATCATTTACAATATCTAACTCTGCACGTTTGGCTTTCTTTTCCTCCCTTCTATGCCTGTTGTATCAAGTCACTTATATCAAAGGCCCCCAACTTTTTGGGCACCGGGGACCAGTTCCGTAGAGAGAGGTTTTTCCGCAGACCAGAGGGGCTATGGTTTCACATGCTGCCTGCATCTCATGGATGGGTCTTTGCTTGTTTGCATGGCCTGATTTCTGGATGCTAGACCAGGGATTGGGGTCTCCTGACTTAGATGCTGTTTTTTATAGCAATAGCAATTAAGACTTATATGCCATGTCATAGTGCTTTACAGCACTCTCTAAGCAGTTTACAATGCCAGCATATTGCCCCCAATAATCTGGGTCCTCATTTTACAGACCTCAGAAGGAAGACTGGGTGGAAGGCTAAGTCAATCTAGAGTTGGTCAGGATCAAACTTCTGGCTGTGAGCACAGTTTGTCTGCAATACTGCATTATAACCACTGCGCCACCATGGCTCCTATATACTCAGCACTTAAGATGCTAAGAATGAAAGCACTCCCACATTATCATATGAAATGATCCTTATATCATCATCATCATCATCATCATCATCATCATCATCATCATCATCATCATCTGAAATGCCCTTAAATAAAACACACAAATAAATAGAGCTCTCCAAGGATGAAAAACTCTGTCTGATTTATTTGCAGATTTCCCAAGTGTGGTCAAGTACGTACGCTTGACCACACAATAGTTGAAGCTGCTTGTACAGAGGTGTCAAGTGAAACATATAGTCTTATTGCAAACTTCCATTCCTTGTCTGAGACATTTTTTAAATAAAAAATATATTACCTGGAACTTCACACATTTCCTGATACTTCATTCCTCCTTTACAAGCTTCATCAAGTGAATGTCTCACAGCCTCAATACTGATCAAACCCTACCTCAGTTATTGTTAACATGAAATATTGAACATTTGAAAGATGTTAAAAGCAATTCTGCAAGCATAGCACACATTCTTAAGGTCTGTGCAGATGCACAGAGAACAAGATTTATTATGTCTAATTTTCGAAGCTGGGGTCCTTGTTTAGAATGCCAGAGATGCAAGTCAATGAATCAAACACTAATTTAGCTTTTGTTTTGTTTTGTATATGCTTCAAATAAGCTGCTTTCTTTAAAAAAAAAAAAAAAGCCCAGCATGCATGCATTAAATGACTTTTTTAAATTGAAAAACTGCTCTCTTCTGGAGAAGAATGGCAAAAGAGGCCATATGTCATCACTTGAAATAAGCCAATCAACTCAGCTGGCTTTTGCCGCAAACAGAAATACTTTGTTCACATACATCCAAGCTAGATCCCTTTGTTCCAAGTTTGAAGACCTCTTAGAGCAGAGGTCTTCAAACTTGGCAGCTTTAAGACTTGTGGACTTCAGCTCCCAGAGGTTTGAAGACCTCTGCCTTAGAGTATGCCTCTTTAGGTGATATAATTTATTTCTATACCAGTTCTTGGCCAAAAAGTCTCCATAGATTTTTATGAAGACTGAGGGATATACAAAAGTTAATGCAATCAAATATACAACCTATACTTTTAAAATAGTAATATATCAGTGACATATTTAAAAATTAAAAAATTAAAAACCAAAATGTGTGCCTTTACACCTAAAAGTAATATCACTATAAACATACCAAACAATTGGCTTTGGGTGGTCCATACTGAACTGAAATGTGTATTTTCATTGTTTTGGTCGACAGTCAGAAAGAAGCTCAGCTGGATTTCCCAAAAGTGCTTTTTTCCAAAAGGCAGCTGGACTTTCTTGTTTGTTTGTTGTTCTCTGAAAAAGTTTCATTTCTTGGAACCCCAACAAAGTCCAGTTGCCTTTTGGAAAAAAAAGCACCCTTGGGACAATCATGATGTGGATGACTGAGAATGTCCACGGACACTCAGCTGGATTTGTTACTTATATGGTTTAAATGTGGTTATTCTAAATCAAAAATGTGGAAAAGTGGGGGAAAAGCCAAAATCGAGGAATCTTATAAGCGTGGTAACATACTGAAAAATTTAAAGACTGTTTCATAGTAGGATCTCCATAAGTATCTCCCTCGAAAAATTTGGAAGTCTGAGATGTTGTAGACTTTTCTCATTTCTTCTAGTAGTTAGCAGTTCAAGGTAACGAAGATTGAAAATACCTCCACTTTCATCCTACGGCAAGTAATAGGGATGCTCTAAGGAACATCCAAATAGCACCAACAATAGCACTTAAGACTTATATATCACTCCACAGTTCTTTACCACACTCTCTGGGTGGATTACAATGTCAGCGTCCTCAGAAGGATGGAAGGCTGAGTCAACCTTGAGGTGGTCAGGATCAAATTCCAGACTGGGGGTAGAGTTAGACTGCAATACTGCATTCTAACCACTGGGCCACCAAGGCTCTTCCTTATCAAATACTTCCTTAGGAAATTGTTATCGGCTGTTTCCAGTGGGGCAATGACATCTCACCCTGTATAACATCTGATGTGTTATCCTAACATGAAATGTATTGAATGGAGGCATTTGTAACTGCCTTCCTGAGGAGTAGAAAAACATTAGAATAAACCCTACTGTGTATGAGCACTGAATATGTATATTTTCCATCCAAAGGATTAGGGGGAAAATGCCTAAATGTTTAGAGAGTTAGTTTGTGTGATGAGCATTAATTGACCACTTATGTCTGATATTTCCTCTGCCAAGTCACTAGCTTTTTTTTTTTTTTTGGTTATACACTATGGTTGGCCAGTCTAGTCAACAATCTTTTAAAGTCAATCTCAGTCTCAGTGCAGGAGATAAGAACCATGTTGGCATCAAACATCAGGGCTGACCTCCATACCACCAATGTAAAGAGGGAGAGAAAAAAATATGGTGACTCCCTTGTTGCCATAATGTCATAAATATAAAAATTAATTTTAAGAGGGCATGTAGACAATCCTGTTTAACACTTTTCTCTAATTGAATAACATCTGATGAAGATTCGTGGAAGGTGCCTCTCATTATGTGTAGAAGGTATAGGAAGGGACCTTAAAAGATGGGAAGAAGAGCTGCTACGGAGGCAATGATGAAATAAGAGCCTTGGTGGCGCAGCAGACTAAAGCACTGTTAAGTAACACCAGCTGCCTGCAATTACTGCAAGTTCAAATCTCACCAGGCTCAAGGTTGACTCAGCCTTCCATCCTTTCGAGGTAGGTAAAATGAGGACCCGGTTTGTGGGGGCAATAAGCTGACTTTGTATAAAAAAGAACACCGCTTAGGGGGGGCCGAAAGTCCTACTAAGCAGGTATATACAAAAGTATGAAGGCTATTGCTTAACGCATTTAAGCCACCCTGAGTCTCCGGAAAAGGGCAGCATAATAAATCGAACCAATAAATAAATAAATAAATAAGAGAGGCTTGAGCCCTGGCCATGAATACAGGATGAGAAAATGCCTCAAAATAAGACCCTCCCTAGTCAACAAAAAAATAAACCTAGCGAGGCAGAAGTACGTTCAGAGTTGGAAGATTTTGTTACAATAAAAGTAGTTCTGATGTAATATGTATTGATTTCTTTATCAGCTGTACCTTGTAGGGCTGACACTCTTGGCTATAATATCTGTACCGAGTTTGATTATAATATCTGCACTGAGTTTGATTATTGGCCTGTGCCAATATGTCTCAATATCTGTTTTTTGCATTTCTCTCATGACCAGGGCTTATCTACTGAATCACAGCAGAGATGAGATCAATACATCTCAGTAAAGTTGTTATGTTTTTTTTAAATTCATTGGTATACTTTTGAATCAAAACCTTCAGTGATTTAGGATGCAAAGACCTTGATGTTGAAATCCTGCCTATTTCAGATGGGAAAAAGCTGTTGCTTCCTCCCAATCCTCTAGTTTATTTAGAGGATATTGGACATAAAGCTTGGAGGAAAGGCCTCCAGGTTTTGTCTCTGCCAAACGTCTCAGAACTTTAATCTGCTAGTTTGCTTTCCTCTTTGAAACAAAATGTATATTTCATTTCATGTATACTCTTAGATTAAAGCTCCACTAAGCCTGGAAACTTGCTGAATGACTCTCAGTCAATCATTCAGTCTCAGCCTGATCTATCTGATGAGATTACTCATGGTGGTGAATGGTGATGGTGGTAAAATTAACTAGGCCATTGTGAGCAAATTGGCAGAAAAAATGGATGAACTTACAATGTATACAAACACATAGACATACTAAATCAATTTTGCTGTTGGCTTGTAAAAACAGAAAGCTATATTTAAAAAAAGAAAAGAAAAAGAAAATGTTCAAAAAATCAGAACTGGACAAATCACTCCCCCCAGAATTTTTTTGGCAGCAGCCAGCAGAATTGCTCTTCCATTCACTCGACACTAATGGAATTACACACCATAAACAACATTTATTAAACCTAGGCCATCGGCACAGCTGTTTAGAAAAGAGTTGTTCTGCCTTATCCTCACTGACAATGGCAGGAGGGCTTTTATATAAGCTTTAAGCAAACACTCTTAGGAATTTTCTATTTGCTGAGCATACACATTCCAGCAGAAGGGGTGGCGACTATCTTCAGAGGTTGCTGATGGACACTGAGCCCATCCAGCCTCTCCTCAGAACAGCCTTTGATTGCTTTCATCTTTTCCATGCAACTATAAGCACTGTATTCACAGCTGTATAAGCAACTGTTCACAGGCTCCGCCACAGGGAAGGATCTCAGACTGGAGCTTCATGAAGTTGTCAACACAACTGTATGGTGGCTAGCAAACTCTAGAGGCCATTCTGCATGACCCTGTCAGCCCTGGCTCTCTCATATTATAACTCTTAACCACCTTTACCACATCACCCCTGCAATCTTGATCTGGAAGATGGATGATGTAGAGATTGCCAAAGAAAAAACATATTTCTTTATAACAAATACACAAGGGGGATGCATTTTGGTGTTTGTTTGTTTGTTTCTTTGTTTTATACAAAGAATTTACACTGCTTCAAGAATGTATAAAGCAGGGGTGAAATGTAAAATTTGTTACTACCGGTTCTGTGGGTGTGGCTTGGTGTGTGTGTGGGGGGGTGTAATGTGACTGGGTGGATGTGGCCAATTTTTTCTTTTTTTTTTTTTTAACTTTTCAAAGCACTTTTTCTAATGCTTTGAAAAGCCTCTGCCGATCAGGCAACTCAGCTGGGATCGTCAGAGAGGCTTTTTAAAAAATGCTTTGAAAAGCCTCTCTGCCGATCAGGCAACTCAGCTGGGATCGTCAGAGACTTTTCAAAGCATTTTTTTTACCACCTCTTCGGCCAAGAGGTTGCAGAAAAAAATGCTTTGAAAAGCCTCTGCCGATCCCGCAATCATCAGAGGCTTTTTTTTTTTTACTTTTAAAAGCATTTTTTCAGCCCAAGAGGTTGTAGAAAAAATGCTTTTAAAAGTAAAAAAAAAAAAAAAAAGCCTCTGATGATTGTGCGGCTCAGCTGGGCGGGGGGGCGGGGCAGGGATTTTTGCTACCAGTTCTTCGAAACACCCGCCGCCATCACTACCAGATTGGGGATCCGGTCCGAACTGGGAGCATTTCACCCCTGGTATAAAGGTATCTCAAATGAGTGTTTGAAATGTAAAGAAGGAACTTTTTATCATCTATAGTGGACATGCGACAAAACAAATAAATATTGGAGTAGGATTCATATTTTAATACAGAAAATTCTTAAAGTGAATATAAAGCTAAAAATCAGAGAGTTTTCTTTTAATTCTAATGGATAAAGACTTCCAAAAAAACAAATTGGAACTTTGATGTTATATATGTTGATGGCAGCAAGATTACTTTGTACACAAAAATGGAAGAAAACTTTGATTTCCACAATGGACGAATAGCTGTAAAAGTTGACGGAGTTTGCAGAGATGGCCAAATTGACTGCTTTGATTAAAGAAAAGAATACACTTAATTTTGTTTCTACCTAGAAATTACTCTTGGACTTTGCGCTTGAGGTGAGAAAAAAAATAAAACTTTGATTTTGGGTTTTGCTGATTAGATAGGTTTTTGTTATAGAAATGGCTAGTATATATTATTATATAAAAGTAAGAAGTCGAGGTTGTATGTTATTACCTTATTCCACTGCACCAAAGAAGTTGGAAGTCAATGCTTTTTCTTCCCTTTTCCCTTCTACTCTACACTTTCCTCCCTTCCCTTTTTCCTCCCTTATTTTCCCCTTATTTTCTTTTTTTTTTTTTTTTTGTATTTTGTATTTATATTTTGATAAACTAATAAAAATGTTGAAATCAGAATTTACACTGCTTCAACCAGACTGACTATGAGATGGGTACAATTCTCCAAATCAAATAAGTAAGATAAATGCAACTTCAGCAATATAACCAAAACTAAAAGCTGCAAGATACAATCCAACTACAATCAATTGGGGGTTAAACAATGAAGAGCGAAACAAGAAACAAAAATTGCCAACTCGTCGTGCACAGGAATAGCCACAGCAACCTGGCCCAACCATGGAAGAATGAATCTTTACTTCTCAACAGGAGTATGGGGCATTAGCTGTGAGAGGCAAAAGCTGTTATTTTGTTCTTATTTATTGATTTTTAAAAATTTAATGCAACCTCTATCACTCAACTATAAAATCTTCCCATGCTGATAGCCATATATGCTGATAGCCTTGCAGCGTCATTGAGACTGCAAAGTCCCAGTGAAAATTTGATAGTAGAAAGTTGTTAGCTCGCTTCAAAGCTCCCAGTGGAACTTTGCTGGAAGTGAGAGTCCCAAGATATCTGAGGGGTACCAGGATGTGCAAGCTTGATAAAGGGAATAACAAGCCTTGAGACCTAAGGGTTCAACACAGCAGATTCCCCGTTGGCGGAGAACAGAGACCCAAGCCACAACCTCCCTAGAATTTGCTATTTTTGAGATCATACAGAACCCTTCAACACAGCAGTGTTAATCTAACTGAGGATGACCCTTGGATCATCCCACAAATTTTCCTCTCTCCAAAAACACTTTACTAAAAGCCAAACAGAACAGACATAATTTTGCAATTGCTGGCTGCTTTCAGCTCAAAGGAATGATTGGCTAGATAGCTCCTCGCCAATATGGCTGCCCTTTAGCAGTGAGGTGAGTAGCTTGACCCTCACAATGAATCCAAATGGAAAACAACAGCTTGTTTACGTCCTGTGAAAGGAAGTTGCTTTCTGGCATAAAGAAAATAAGGTTGTATGTTTTCCAGAGCTGACACTTGTGCCATTGAAAAGAAAAAGATGCTAGTGAAGTCCCATCTTGAGAAGAGGAAAAACAACAGCTGAGCCAAGACAATATTTTTTTAAAAAAAAACATTCTGGTTTATTCTGGCCAGGAAAATGAGAAACCAAAACTGATTCACTGCTGACTAGCCTATTTTGTTCCATGTCTAGACCAGGGGTGGGGAACTATGGCCCTTTTATATCCTGTGGACTTCAACTCCCAGAATTTGTATGGGAATTGAAGTCCACAAGTCGTAAAGGGTCTGTAGTTCCCCACCTCTGGTCTAAACAAAACTTCAGAAATGCCAACGAATGCCCTGCAATGAGTAGAACCCATGAAAGTATGGTATGGTATAGCTTTACTGATTAATCAGTTGACCATACAGTATCATGAAACAATAGGCATCAGCCACAGTAAAGTGAAATGAAGATGAGCTAAAACAGTAAGATAGGCTACCACAAAAGATAAATGGGTGAGATAAAAGAGTGCAGGATAAAATCCAAAAATATAAAACAAGATTACTAAAGTATAAAGCAATGTGTGCATTGCTTTTATATGCTGCCCCAATGTGGCTCAATAAAATTTGTTCTCTGTTGGACAGTCCTGACTGTAAATCTACCAATTCTAGTGCCTAAATACGTGTTTGGTCCTGAAGAAGTTAAAATCTTTTATTGCTATCCTAATGTGTAGTTCTTCCAAGTCCTGTCTCTGTAAATACTGGGCCCTTGCTGAGGTATATAATTGGCAATTGAATAGGAGGAGGGACTTAATGTCTTCTATTTCTGATGCTCCACACACAGCACTTGGTGGAATTGTCTATATAGTGTTTAACCATAGAATTCAGCTGTTCATCCCTTGCTCTGGAAGGTCTATTCTGTGGTACATTACTGAGTCAGACACATTGTCAGTTGTTTTTCCTCTCTCAAAATATCTTGTATTCTTGGCCAGCCATTTTAACAACCCAATGTTTGCAAGTGCCTCAGTGACAATTTGGGCATTAACATCCAAGACTCTTAAATTTAAATATGCCTTGGCCTGATATCTGGCTGAGAGTAAATACTTTGCACTGATGAGCTTACCTAGTTTGGTAATGAAATGTCTTCAAGAAAACAGTCAAGCTCAGAGAGTACCAAGGACCTCACAGTTAAACACTGAGTTACAAATATTCCCTTCTATCAGTAGGTACTCTGTTGATAAATTAAAGTAAGAGATGATTCTGGGAAAGCCATTTGCCCTTCCCAAAGGTTTATTTTCTTAATTCCTGAAGACTCTGACCAATGGAAGCCATTGCATTTACCAGGAAGGAAGAGAATTACAGGACCCGTAATCCTGATGCCTGATCACCAAAGTGACTCTACACAGAAGCCAGAACATTATCACGTCCTTGAACAGAAAGGGACAGGGCCAGCAAAGGCAGCACGGAAGACACAGAGAAAACAAGCTTATCACAGAAAGGGTCGGGCTACGGTTTTCACAAGTGCTACTATGACCCTGCTCTCATTGGGCAGTCATGAACTAAGATCTCAAGGAGTATAATCCTGTGTGGAAGAATGCAAGTCTACACTGAAGGGGAAAGTAAGGAAGATGATTAAGGAATCTTCTTCAAGTTCAGACTTAACTGCAAAAGCCCACAAATTTGTTACCAATCTTTGGCAAATTTTTACAGATAGTCCTCACTTAAAAACAGTAATCAGGACCAGAATTTCTGTCACTAAATGATGCTGTTGTAACGCATGACATCACATGATCGGATCGTTTATAGAGATGGCAATCCAGCAAGTGCCTGTTGTCATTGTTAAGCGAGCACCTCTTCATTACTTCCTGCCGGCTTTCAGTGAGGAGTCAGCAGGGAAGCCAACAGAAAGTCGCAAGTCCTGAGTGGCTCACAATCAGGCCAGCAGCAGAGTGATCAGTGGTGGGTTGCTCCCGGTTCTGTCTGGTTCTATAGAACCAGTAGTAAAACCGGTGGGAGGCTCCGCCCACCTGCCACAATGTCATCATGGGTGATCTGTGCATGCGCAGAAGCGCACGCGCTCCCGCTGCGAACCGGTAGTAAAGGTAAGTAGAACCCACCCCTGAGGGTGACCAAGTACTCAGGAGAATGTGGGGCACACAGATAGCTGCTGCAAGCTCTGTGTGAGTGCTGTGAAAAAGTGATGGGAATATCCACTTACATGAGCAACTTGCAACCTTCCCTCTCAACTTTCCCACTGATTTTTCTTGTGGGAAGCCAGGCGAGGGAAAGTTGTAAATGGTGAGCACAGGATTGTGGGAGCATTGGATCAGTCAGAAATTCAAGGATTGTCCGTAAATACTTGTTCAGTACTGCCATAACTTTAAGTCGTCACTGAATAAGTGATAGTTAACAAGGACTATCTGTATCTCACTTAATATGGTGCCGAGGGGTAGGGCGTTCTCTGTGGGTGCTCCCACTCTCTGGAGTGAGTTATCTACCGAGCTCCGGACGGCTCCTGATCTCCGCTCCTTCCGTCGGGACCTGAAGATTTGGCTGTTCAAGCAAATAGGCTGACTCTGATTCCGGGTTTTATTATTTATTATTAATTAGTTATTTGGTTTAAAATGTGATTTTATTGTACATGTTTCTTAACTTGTGTTTGCCGCCCTGAGTCCTTTGGGAGAAGGGCGGCATATAAATACATGTAATAAATAAATAAATAAATATGTAGTATGAGGCTACTCTTCAATTTTAATTTATTTATTCAATTACAAATCCATGGAAGAGTAGCTACAGTTTTTTTTGTCACTAGTCAAGATTAGAACAGGCCTTGCCTCCATGTAGCCCTTGGACAGAAATATCTTTTCCTCTTATCAAATTCCTCTCTCTTCAGGTTTTTTGGTTATTATTGTCCTTCCATTTTCATTCAATTTACAGTCATGGCAAAGACTGATCAATGCTATCACCTATCAAAAGAAATCTTAAGAAATGTGAAAGTTCTGCAAGAATGATACAGGGGAAAAAATGATACATATACAGCAGGGAGGGGAAAATATATGGGGAACTGGGAGGAAAACATTTAGCACAGTATTAATTTATCAGTTCTTTACAGAAATTCTCTAATTTTGTTTCCCAGCTCAGGGTCTTCATGTTTGATTAACTCCTGTGAAGATATACCCCAAAAATCTCTGCATCGCTTTCTAGTAAAGAAAGCATATTTACTACGGTATTAAATAATGTACTGCCTTGTATCAGTTTTGGCTTGCAACATTTAAAAATGCAAAATTACACAAATCAGAAAAGATTCAGGAAAAATGCTAAAATTCCTCCAAATTCACAATCAATATCAGCAAACGCTAAGAAAACCCCACGAGTCCACCTTATATTGGAAAAACTATTTTGCAAAACAGCAAAAAAATAATGCCAGTTCTAACTTCTATTAATGTTCACACGCACGCATAATTCCTTCCTGTACCCTGGTTTCATTTTTCTCTCAGGGAAGTTTTTCATATCACAGAAAAAGCTGCAACAGAGAATAAACAGATGATTCATCTTCCTTTACAAGCTCAAATCTGCCAGTGCCAACAGCCTTGCAAGCAACATGATTTAAAGAAAGTGTTGCAAATGCCATGTTATCTCATATAATTCACTCTTGGCACATAACCCCGCTTGAAGTTTATCCACTGGAATTTCTTCCCATGAACAGCTAGCAGAAATACAACTGCAAATGGAATTTTTTTTATTTATTTGATTTTTATCCTGCCTTTATTATCTTGCAAATAACTCAAGGTGGTGAAAATCGCCATTTTACTTCATTTTCCTTTTATATAAATTACATCACACCGTTGTTGTCACAATAAAAAATGCAATTATGAGAAGAAATTTGGTCTCTATGAAACTGGTGTCAGATTTTCTAAGAAAAAAAAAATGAAGGACAAATCAGAAAAAGGAGCAAATCTGAAAGAGATCTGCAAGGATTAAAAAAAAATGCTTCCTACTACTCTACAAAGCAAAATTCAAGAGCAGAACCAAGAAAATAAATTAAACCAATCTAAAAGACAACTTTTTGAAATAAGGCTGTAAGAACATATGGACGCTGTATCTATATATAGGTAGTCCTCAAGTTACAACCACAATTGAGCCCAAAATTTATGTTGCTAAGTGAAACATTTATTAAGTGAGTTTACCCCATTTTACGACCCTTCTTGCCACAATTGTTAAGTGAATCATTGTATTTAGTAACATGGTTTGTTAAGTGAATCTGGCTTCCCCAGTAGCTTTGCTTGTCAGATGGGTCACAAAAACTGATCACATGACCCTGCAACGGTCATAAATATGAACCACTTGCCAAACATCTGAATTTTGAACATGTGACCATAGGGATGCTGCAACGGTCATAACTGTGAAAAACGGTCCTAAGTCACTTTTTTTCAGTGCTGTTGTAATTTTGAACGGTCACTAAACAAACTGTTGTAAATCGAGGACTACCTGTAGTGTAATTTCCAAATTTAGAGAAAAGTTTTGCCAGAAGAGCAACCTGAGGATAAATATAAAACTATGGGGATTGGATCTTTTGTAAAAACAAACAAAATAAAACAGGAAAGAAATTCTAAAATGAAAGCACTATCATGGAGGGCAACATTATCTACAATAGTAGTGATGTGATTCTACTGCATTTACAGAAGAGATAAAGATCTGAAATACGATCTTCTCCTCCTCCCTGATGAAAAAAAAACCTGATAAAATCTTGTAAACAAGTTGTCATATCTGTGTAACTGGTTATATAGTCTGTGCTCATATACAGGGCTCAGTTTTAGGAATGGGTTCCAGAATATTTGTATCACTATGCTAGGAAAGCAACAGCTCTTTCCCCTTCTGCATTTAATTTTACACTACTTTACAGAACTGTGAATTTAGCAGATTACAGCAACCCCACATCTCCAATAGGCATTAGTTCTTTCTCTTGCAAGGCTGCCTGGGTTCATATATTATACTATGCCAAGATGTGGTTTGCTCAAGTGCAATTTATCATGTTGTGTGAACTTGTATAATTATGGCTTTGTCAACAAATCAGAGTCAAATCATCCCCCGAGGTGCAGCCCAGTAAAAATCTCAGACAAACTCCATTTTTTATCCTAGATTGAAAATTAGAAATTTATTTATTTTAAATCATTTGAAGCTGCTTTTTAGTAGCATATTTTCAAACCATGGTATTTTTTTAAGTCTAATCAACAAAACGAAACCAAAGCCAATAATAAATTCACTTCATGTTTCTGAACTGTAATCACTCAAGAAGCAAGTCTGCATAGCATTTCTTTTTGCCATTTACAAAGCTAAGCAAAGGACTACAAAATTAACCTGGTTTGATATCATGCTTCTAAGAAGAAGTTGCCAATAGGAAGCACCAGGCTGCAGCGCTCCTTAGTCCTCCTCATTATGCAACCATAATAAAAAAGTATAAATGAGAAATCCATTTCAGCTCATGCTGGAAGATGCCTCAGAAGGAAGCCATGGCTTGATCTAAGATCCCAAGTGTTGTACGTGAACACCTATCCAAGTTATAAAAAAAAAAAAGCTGACAAAACATTTGTAAAACAGAAAGTTGCTTATATACAATATTCCCTCAAATTATTTAAAGCAGCTGAGCAAGACGAAACAGTCCGTTTGTAGAGGAACGTGATTAATTGTTCCCTAACTTTGAGCAACAGAATGGTTGAAGATGTGATTCCAAACAAAATCAAAAACTCAGCTGAAAGGAAATTTGGAAATCGCCTTGACTTCCTCTAAAAATTAACTACAATTTCAAAGCCTTAGAGGAAGAGTGCAAGATAAAGTTCTATATCTTACATATTAACAATATACAATACATATTGTTATCTTATATTACATTCTGGAAGGACAAGATGCAATGGGTGGAAAGTAATCAAGGAGAGAAGCAACCTGGAACTAAGGAGAAATTTCTTGACAGTTAGAACAATTCATCAAAGGAATGACTTGCCTCCAGAAGTTGTGGGTGCTCCAATACTGGAGGTTTTTGAGAAGAGATTGGACAACCATTTGTCTGAAATGATATACGTTTTCTTACTGGAGCAGGGGGTTGGACTAGAAGACCTCCAAGGTCTCATCCAACTCTGTTATTCTGTTCTGTTATTCTGGCTGGGGATGTCTGGAAGTTAAAATCCACACATCTTCAGGTGCCAAGGTTGAGAAACACTGCTTTGAAAACAGGAGGAGAACATCTGGCACCAGGCAACTGGTATAGCTAAGCGAAAGAGAACAGTACAGCATCCTTCTTTCGCAGTTCCTACTTTATTGGCAAAAGGCATTATCAAACTCTACTGACAGCAAATGTGTTACTACTTCTGTACTCTACTGTACATTAGCTGTGACGCCGTAGTGAAGAAAAATGGCATTTCAAAACAGAATCTGCACTGGTCAAATAAAGAAGGGGACATGGTAGTTATGGATAATGGAAGATATAACACTAACAAGCTAGAAAGTGCCAAGTTAAGGGTAAATGGCATAGGTTTTTTGTTTAATTCCTTACAAGCAGAATGGACGACTTTGAGTCTGTTCTCCTTCATCTGTAAATAAACAGCTTATCTAAATGCTTGTTCCTCTCACTTCTTCTAAAATATTTTTTTTCCCAATATGTTTAAATGTGTCACCTATTTCTCCACTGTTCCAATGGGGATTTCATTTGTGCAAAATTTTCAGAATCTTTTGATAGATTACGTTGCTATGTTTAATACGTGTAAGAAGACCAGCAAGCCCCATTTTTATATGATAATTTGATACTTTTCATTGGGAAACAATATATAAATGTTATATGCAAACATACAACTTTATGTATCATGGCTGTACACATAAGAATTAATTCAGATTCTAAAAGTAAGTCAGCTCTGTTGGAATTTTTAAGATCTGTGCAGCATTTAGATCCAAAACAGGGAAGCTATAGATCTGAATCACCTATCAGGCTTGTGTCCCAAATATTAACATATCCTTAATGCCAAGAATGGTTTTACAGCCATAGTAACTAGATGCTGACTGTATATACTCGAGTATAAGCCGTGATTTTCAGCACATTTTTAATGCTGAAAAAAGCCCCCCTCGGTTTATACTTGAGTGAGGAAAAAATGCCCTTTTTCCTGCAACCGTTTTGGCTCCCAGGGGCTGCAGGGAGGCTTGCTAACGGTAAAATGGGGCGTGGGAGGTGTGACGCCCCTCCCCCGCGCCCCTTTTTGGCTCCCAGGGGCTGCAGGGAGGCTTGCTAGGGGCATGAGGGGGGTGCCTAGCAAGACTCCCTGCAGCCCCCTGGAAGCAAAATTCTCTTGTGTAATTTTTTTATAGTGTAAAACTAGTCTATTATGTCTCAAAATAAAAGGGAGATCAAAAATCCGATTAGTGTCATGTAAATTCTGGAATCCCCAAAGACCTTTCCCATTGTATTTATTAAACAAATTTATATAGCTACCCAACTCATATACAATACTTTTAAAGTTATTGTTGATACCATATTGTTTTTGTTGATCCTCTTTTCCACTTACAGAGCTAGTTTACGGTTTTTCTTTGAAATCAATATTCAAAAACATTTAACCTATTGATGCCTCAGTTAATGTAATTTTATTGGTATCTATTTTTATTTTGAAATTTAGCAGTAGCTGCTGCATTTCCCACCCTAGGCTTATACTCAAGTCAATACGTTTTCCCAGTTTTTTGTGGTAAAATTAGGTGCCTCGGCTTATATTCGGGTCGGTTTATACTCGAGTATATACGGTAATCTATTTTTTTTAAAACCCTAAATGAAAACTGAAAGTTTCAAAAAGCTTAATCTATGCCCTCTGCTCTATTGTGCCCTCTCAATAAACTGCAGTCCATAAACAGAACCGTGTCCATGAATTGCAGGGTGTGAAGTGTCTTATAGCAGTCCTTGGTTTATATTCAATCATACTTCACATATAAGTTATTCCTGCCAAGACCTCAAGATATTTGAGATGATTTAAATAATAACTTGGCTTAACATAAAGAGATCTAAAGCCTTTTGCCCTCTAAAGTGCCCCTTTGCTCTTTCCTTAGCACAAGCTGCAAATAATCAAAGAAACCTATCATCTTCCCTCTTTTTTTTTTTTAAAAAAAAAAAGGATAATATGGCTAATAGTTTGAGAATGATCAGGATAAAATTCTATTGCATGTCCACGAAGAACTTGCATTTGTTCTTATCAGACAACAGGTTATTATGTTCAGAGGTTTTGTAAATTTATATTCCCAGCAATTCCATCGTTCAAGAAACCTGAGAAGGGATTTATTTACAAGAATGTGTAAGTTCTTCTTTCATGCTTACCCTCTGCCAACCACAAAAAGTCCTGCCTCCCAAATCAAACTGTAATATAGTTCATTTCAAGTTTACATGAGTGACAAGCTCTTAAGGATTTGAAGCGGCAAGTTCTATTAATCAATTACATTACAGAATGTGTGTCTAATTCCCATAAGCTCTATTTAAGTGCATGCACATACACACACCCAAATAACTCAGTCTGTGTATTTTATTTTGTACCACAGATGTTGCACAAATAAAAAAAAAAAAGTAGTGGTAATTTAGAGTAGGAGTAATATTTTTGGCAATCAAATACTGCAAAATATTTTTAAAAAATAAAGCTATTAAAATGTTATAACACGGAAGACAGCTAACATGTCTCCTCACAGTCTTCACTTCTCCAGACTAACCACACCCCATGCCTAACCATTCCTCATTCTTCCTCCTTCTTTTATCAACTTAGTTGCTGCCGTCTGGACATGCTTGAGTTTCTCAATTTTCTTACTCAAATTCAATGTCCAGAACTGAACATAATATTCTAGACACAGTTGACCAACGCAGAATAAAAGGAGATGATGACTTCTCTTGATCTTGTGATTATATTTCTGTTGATGTAGCCTGAAAATGAATGTGTGGCTTTTTTGCAATTGTATCATACTGATGGCTGATGTTTAACTTGTGATCCAATGAAATGCCCACATCTTTTTTGTATACGCTGTGTCCCAATATGGTTCCCCACTACCGTCTCCAGTCATATGCTACGCCACCGATTATTCCTATCAATTGTAAATCTTCACATTTGTCTCTGTCAAATACATCTTGCTGATTTTTGCTCAGTGTTCCAGCTTGTCAAGATTCTCCTGAATCTTGATGTTCTCCTTTGACATATTTGCTAACATTCCTATTTGTGTGATCTGCAAATTTGCTAATTGTATTTTCTAACGCTTCATCCAAATAATTTAAACATCTCTTGAAAGCAAGAACCTATAATGTAACTTACATCTCCAGACATCTCTTTCTAAATCACTTTCCCAAAGACAGGCCAGATTAAGTGACTGCATAATCCTGAATTTGGGAGGTGGGGGGTGGAAGGAAGGTTCAGGGTAGACACACTTTAGAATTTCTTAAGATTGATCTAATGGATAGAGTCTTAGTTTGGCAAGACTCTGTCCATTATATGTAAGCAAATAAAGTATTGAACTCAATTAGACTTTGCTGTGTCATCTCTGGGCTTGGGCCTGACATCTGATTAACTAAATTGATCATTCTATTAAAAAAGATCAGGTTGATTCAACATTATTTGTTCTTCTGCCAAGCATTACATTCTTTCTAAATGCTTAGCAACTGACTATAAGCTTAATAATATGTTCCAGAATTTTATCCTGCATTTGTACAAAGCTGACTGGTCTCTAGTTACCCAGAGTTTTCTTCTGAATCAAGCCTGGTGATTATATGAATATATTTGTATTTATTTTACATTACTTTTTTTTTTCAATTTCTCAGTTCAGAAGTCCATTCTTGTTTCTTACTTCTTTAAGCCTTTCTGAAATCCAGTGTTGGAAACTTGTCTTGCCCATTCTCAATGATTCAAGGGATTGAAGAAATTCGGAATGGGACCATGCTTTTTTTTAAACCTGGATAGTCCAAATGTATATCTGTACCAACTTCATTTATGTATGTATAATATATACACACACACAGTTAATATTGCATTAATATACCTACTAGTGACCAACTAATGACTTCATCATTAACTCTGAATGGATTACACTCCCCACAAAGAGCTGGTATGCATTCTATGGATTCTGTTGGGCTTGTGACTCTTACTCAAGGAACATGTGGAGGAACATGTGTGGTAGCTATGGTCAGGAGAGCTTTTTTCCTAAATACATTGTGCATGCCAATTACAGCCACTTCCCAGATTGGAAGGCACTGCTCATAGTCACTCATACATAGCCACCCACTTCTTGGCTGGACTATTGTAACCTGATCTATGCTGCCTTTGAAGAGCATTCTGAAGCTTCAGCTAGTCTAGCATGCCATGGCACAACATGCATGTGCCATCATGGTTTCATGAGTTGCACTGGTTCCCCATAGGCTTCTAGGTGCTGGTTGTCACTTTTAAAGCCCTGTGTGATATAGGAAGAGGTCTCTGTTGGGCTGTCTCTCTGCTCTCACATCTGGCAGAGTGGATGGGCTCTGGTTTACAACATCATCTGGTGGGTCCCCAGACACATGCCTTCTTTGTTATGGCCCATGCTTTGTAGAATAGCCTCCCTCTGAAATATGGACCACCCTTATTCTAATGCAGTGTTTCTCAACCTTGGTAGCTTGAAGATGGGTGGACTTCAACTCCCAGAATCCCCCAGCCAGCGCTGCTGGCTGGGGGATTCTGGGAGTTGAAGTCCACCCATCTTCAAGCTTCCAAAGTTGAGAAACACTGTTCTAATGCCTTTTACAAAGCTGTGAAGGCCTGGCTCTTCTCCCAGGCATTAATGGTAGGATTTTAGTTTGGGAGGCCTGGCATGAATGTTGTGCCTAGTCTAGTGGTTTATGTTTTTATTGAGCCCCAATGCACTTTTACTTCATTTTCATTTTAATATATAATTAACTGCTTTTGGTTTCTTGGCCACTCAAGAGATTCTTGGATACACAGGCAGTCCCATAAATTGGATAAATAAATAAAATGCTTTCTTGGCAATTACTGTTTTGCACTCCGGATGCAAAAGGCATCCAGAATGATAGCATCACAAGTCCCTGGATAAATTCTACAACAAAGAAAATCAAATTCCGATTCAGAAATTTGGGCAAATTATGTACACAGGAAATATTTACACACCCTTTTAATTTTGTGTAATTCATTATATCTAAAATAATGTGAGCATAGACAAAAATGCTAGACTACATCCTTCCACCTCATCAAAAAAATCTTTCTCAGCAACCTTCTAGGTTTCTGAAATTTTAGCAGATTTTAAGTATGGATTCACTGTTTCTAACTTTGTTTGTATGCCACCTAGAGTCGCTTTTGGTGAGATGGGCAGTTATAAAAATTAGATAGACAGATCGATAGATAAAGATTAATTCTTACAAATCTTCACTGCCCAGAAGATATGTGAAAGCTCTGGTCTTTTAAAGAAAAATATTTTTTTAAAAAAAGAACACTATTCTCATTGTACATTTTTTTTCATACCAGAAGAATGTCAGAAAACAATTCCAAAAATGAATTTTTCTTCTTCAGAAGAGAAACCCAGTTAACCCAGTTAAGTGATAGAGTGGGTCACACAGTCCTGGTGCTAGACACCTTTCTTCTCAACTAATCAGAACTCAGAGAAGATTTTCAGAGAAGAATCAGAACTGTCACGTTAATCATCAGGGTTTAATTCGCTGGGCAGAGCTGGATTCCACAGGCTCGCATATCCAGAAAAGGCAGACTTAAAAAAGACTTCTCAAATGAATCACCTTGAACCAAATACATCAACCGAATTCTGGCAGTTTGTCTGCTGAGTCAGCCAGGTTGCGTAAGGAGGTGCCACTCAGAAAAATTGCTGGCTCTCATTCAAATCCTAACACAACTCAGTATGGTTAAGGTAATATTAATTGATTTCAGTTCGTATATCAAGAAAGATGCATGATAGAAATCCTGTCCCTATCATCCAGTGGTGGGTTGCCCCCGGTTCGGACCAGTTCTATAGAACCGGTAGTAAAACTGGCGGGAGGCTCCGCCCACTGACCCTGACGTCATCGGAAGCGACCTGTGCATGCGAACCGCTAGTAAAGGTAAGTAGAACCCATCCCTGCTACCATCCCATGCTCCACATCCCTTTACAGAGCTAAGTGCCCACTTAGCTGATGGTTCCATAAGAAACAAAAATGAAATGCTACCAATATAACGATCTCTCTGACATGCTAGATTTGTCCAGTCAATGCAACTTTCCTGAAGTTTACGGCAGTGGATTCCAATACAGGTGGTGGGCACTACAGGTAGTCCTCGACTTACAGCAGTTCGTTTAGTGACCATTCAAAGTTACAACGGCAACTGAAAAAAGTGGCTTATGCCTGTTTTTCACACTTATGACCACTGCAGCATCCCCATGGTCACGTGATCAAAATTCAGACTCCTGGCAAATGCCTCATATTTATGATGGTCGCAATGTCCCCCAGAGTCATGTAATCACTTTTTACGACCTTGTGACAAACAAAGTCAGATTCACTTAACAACCAGGCTACTTATTTAACAAGTGCAGCAATTCACTTAACAACTGTGGCAAGAAAGGTCGTAAAATGGGGCAAAACTCATTTAACAAATGTCTCACTTAACAACAGAAATTTTGGACTCAATTGTGGTTGTTAAGTCGAGAACGACCTGTATATTATAAATACATAAGGAAAACTGCTAATTTTTGAAGTATTGTGTTGCATAAACTATAACGAAACTCTATATGAGTTCAGAACTATTATCTTTATCTCTTGCACTTCCATTCCATCTCTCTTTTTCTGATATTCAATATCAGAAGTGGACCACAAAGCCTCCTGCGGGGATTTTGCCTGCAGCCCATCAAATCTTGGTTATGTTCCCCCAACCCCTCCAAAACCTACTGCAAAAAAGTCATGTTAAAAGGAGGAAAATAAATATATGGGGGGAGGCGGTGATATTAATGGGAGTTTTCTTCTGTTTTAAGCCGACTTTGATTTTTGTCGTGGCCAGTTGTCTGTGAACGCACTGGAAATTATAGGTTCAGTACATCTGAAGGGCACCAAATTGGGGAAGTTCTCCTGAAAGATTTATTATTATTTTTTTATGTGGCTTTTTAGTTTTTAACATTGCACTGAAAATAGCAATATGGTGATAGATAGATAGATAGATAGATAGATAGATAGATAGATAGATAGATAGATAGATAGATAGCTATAGATGATATAATAACTGCTTCTATGACTAGAAGGAGCAGTTATTATAGAGATAGATAGATAGATGTAGATGTAGATGTAGATGTAGATGTAGATGTAGATGTAGATGTAGATGTAGATGTAGATACATAGATGATATAATGCTTCTATGACTATGGCAATTCTCAGAAAGAAGGGCTACTTCTCTTGTGAACATAATCCTGAAAAGCCAACTGTGAATACAGGCAAAATTGGTGTTATTGTCAATCAAACCTCACCCCGCATGCAACAGAGTTGTTGAAAGTGACATGGTAGAGAGAAGTATATACATCTGTCTTCCAATCGTAAAAATAAAGTTCTGGCCACCAAATGTTCTCTGGCAACTAACCTATTTTCTTTTATAAACTCGGAGAAGCAAATGTACTTTTTTTTCTTCTATTTTTAGACAAACATACATTCTCTGTCTTGATCCAGCAAGCTTTCACTTGAAAGCAGCCTCTCGTTTCCTACCCCTGACTACCCAAACCCCTCTTTCCAGTAGTCAGTTCTAGAGAAGAGTTGCCTATGGCTTCAATGGACACCCATGCTCGCCATGTGACTCAGGAAGTTTAAAAAGATTACAAAATCATCAAAGTCAGAATGTCCTGGTTTTATGTACAAACAAAAGCAAAGAGAAGGAGGGCGGATAAGGGCAGGAATTTGACCTAATAAAACAAATCAACAATGGTGAACAAGTCCAGGCTTGGTAGCTAAAGGCCACAAATAAAACATTTCTGATTGGACCTACATTTCATGGGAGAGGGATTATAATCTTTTCAGTTGTTTTAAGCATGGTGTTTTTTTTTTTTTTTAACACATCCAAGGCAGCTTAGAAAGATTAAGAGAGAAAGAACCATTCATTCAGCCTTATTGTCGAGAAGTCTCAAAACAAAAGAAAAAAGAAATGGCGGTAGCTGGGCTAGGCATCCAAATTGCACTAGAGGTCACATCATGATCTAACTAGGACTTGGGATACCCTTGACAAAGAAAGACAAAGATGTGCATGGTGGCATGATCAGCACTTGCTAGGACTTCAAATTTTCTATGGGTTGCAGCTACTACCCCTATCATCAGGAGTTACACCTTATCACTACCGTGGAAAAGCAATGATCTTCCAGTTATTTCAGAATTACAACTCCCAGTAACTCCACATAAGCCAAAGATGAAGAAAGCTGGAGGATCAATAATTATCTGTAGGGTTAATGATCTTCTCGGTCTTGCCTTATAATGCTTTTAAAAACCAGGCAGATGGGTCTCTGCAGCCTGCTTTCCTAATCACAGCCTCCTCTTTTCACACATATAGAACAGCAGGAGATGTCATTCAATCTATGTTTTTATTTTGCTGGCAAAGAAATACAGCAACAAACCAGCCAGCTCTCTCTTGCTTTTGATGCCGGCCATAGAAGAATAAATGTCCCTTCTTCTGTGTCCAGTACAGACTGCTCCTTTCATTCTATGCCAACCTATCTGGTAGAAGTCTAAATGTTTATCTGGCTATGAGGGGAGTCTCCTTTTTGGGCAGCACGGCTACAGAAACTACCAATATCTTAGTAGTTCAATAAAATTGATATGAAAATAACTTTTACAGGATTATTGACATACTATACTATACTGAGGGATGTAGAAATTCAGAAAAATATGTTTGGAGACCAAATGCAGATAGTCCTTGATTTACCAGAGTTCATTTAGTGACATTCAAAGTTACAACGGCACTGGAAAAAAGTGAGTTATGACCATTTTTCACAATTATGTCCATTGCAGCATCCCCATGGGCACATGATTTACATTTGGATGCTTGACAACTGCCTCACATTTATGACAGCCGCAGTGTCCCGGAGTCATGTGATCCTCTTTTTGTGACAAGCAAAGTCAATGGGGAAACCAGATTCAATTAACAACCATGTCACTAATTTAAGAACTGTAGTGATTCACTTAACAAATGTGGCAAGAAAAGTTGTAAAAGGGGGCAAAGCTTACTTAACAAATATCTCACCAACATAAGTTTTGGGGGTCAACTCTGGTCGTAGGTTGAGGACTGCCTGTAAGACACTCCATCACACATAAGATTCTGCATAGAGCATAGCCATCCATGAAGACACCAATATTGGCATCCTGTTATTTCTCCCTCCCACAAACAAAAGCTGGGTTCCCAAGTTCACTTCAGGACAGATGCCTGCAGGTGAGTAGAGTAATCTGCTCATGTGACAAAGCTCTGACATGCTCCAACATTCAACTTTGCCGAGAGTAAGTTTTCCAATAGGATTACAGAGCAAGGTTATAAAAGAAAATGAGCCTCTTTGATCTACGGGAGTATGAAACCTCCCAGGAGCATTAAAAACCTTCCAAGGACAATGTGGCTATTTAGCAGCCTGCAAGGAAACTGAAATAAAAGTTTTTGGGTTTGGGGTTTTTTGTTTTCCTTTTGTACACTTGTTTCTCCTGAACTGCTCAAGGTGCCGGCGCTGCACCATGCTTAATTTCTATGTTGGCTCACTTGAAAGAGAACTTGATTGAACTCCTAACAAGTGTGCACAGAGCTGACCGTACTAATTAATATGCAAATCAGTCTGCTAACCACCCGTTTCTTTCTTCTATCAAGAGCCTATCTCTTATTTAGATTATACTGATAAACTGTAAGCTAATAATTAATCTCTTCCTTAGGGAACATTCACTTTGATTTACTTACGCTTTTCATGACAGTTTTTTTTTTTTAGTATGATTCTCTGTCTTTATTGAACTTTCTTCTAATATTTTTCCAACTATCTATATAAGCCTTGCAGGAAGATAGAAGGATGGACTGAAGTAACATTTAACCCAAAAAAAGTATCTGCATTCTCCAGTATGTGCAACTTTTTTTATGTTTCTGGCTTGTATTCCCTATTTTCATCTGAATCACTTCATTTTTCCTCTTAATGGATGCCGTTTTTACATTTTGCTCCCCCTTAATTGCTTTTTATAATGTTATTTACAGAAGAATGAAATTATGTCCCAGTCAGGAATGTATACAATGCATATAAAGCATAGTATTGTGACCTCTGTTACAGATATGTACAGTACATCTAAAGCGGAGTAAATATAATATGTTTAACAATACAGTAAGAATTAACAGAAATCTTGGCTTTTAAATCCATGGTGGCAGCTTTCCACAAGCAAGAGGCAAGTTTCCTCTTTTTCACAGGAAAAGACAGTAATCTGAAATAATTTCTAAACTCGTGTCTGAAAGCTAATTATTCTGAGCTGTTATTTATTTATTAGATGTTTTGTTTTATACTAAGCAAAAATCCAAATTAGATATGACAGTAATATGCACCATTCATACAATACTCTTCTGTGTACTTTTAAGAGTATGACTTCATTTTCTCATTTTTTTTAAAAATGTGATGATTCCGATTTTTTCCCACTTCTTTTCACTGTACCTACATTACTCTGCTTACAAACAGATTACGTTCCAAGAGGCTGTTCACAATCCCGTTTTGTTCACAAGTCCACACTAGTGTAAAAAAACATGTGCAGTACTTACCTTACCTAAGTGACAATATCACGGTAAAACCTGATAGTTATGGTGATGGTGTTGGCTCATCTTTTGAAGTTGATGCAGCAGGTGTCTCTACTTTCCGGAAGTGAATTTTGGGTAGTGGTCTTCCTCTTTTCCTCATAGATGACACTGTAGCAGCAGATCGCATGAGGGGCAGACATTTTGATGAAGGGTCCTGCATCTTGAACAATGACAGCACTTTCTCCATCAAGCTGAATCTCTCAAGCTTGGTCTGGGATCACTTCAATGGTTCAATCTCTCCTTCTCCTTCTCCTTCTCCTTCTCCTTCTCCTTCTCCTTCTCCTTCTCCTTCTCCTTCTCCTTCTCCTTCTCCTTCTCCTTCTCCTTCTCCTTCTCCTTCTCCTTCTCCTTCTCCTTCTCCTTCTCCTTCTCCTCCTCCTCCTCCTCCTCCTCCTCCTCCTCCTCCTCCTCCTCCTCCTCCTCCTCCTCCTCCTCCTCCTCCTCCTCCTCCTCCTCCTCCTCCTCCTCCTCCTCCTCCTCCTCCTCCTCCTCCTCCTCCTCCTCCTCTTCTTCTTCTTCTTCTTCTTCTTCTTCTTCTTCTTCTTCTTCTTCTTCTTCCTCCTCCTCCTCTTCTTCTTCCTCTTTCTCTTCCTCTTCCTTTTCTTTTTTGGCTCACTTTCCATGAGGTTGAATTAGATAAAGTCAGGAGAAGACAGGAAAGGTTTGGCTTCCTGCATACTACAGTACAGATGTGGCACATTGGAAACTAACCCTTTCCCAGTTTCTCTTCACTTCTGGGACCTTCTAAGATGGATTTGTGGACCGGTTTGTTCATATCAATGAACATTCACAACTCAAAAGTTTGTAAGTAGAGTAATATCTATATCTCTTGGCATAGATTCAGTTACTATTAATTGTGCTTCTTTGACCACTTGCTATCCTACTAATAGCAAGAATGACTTTTACTTCTCTTCTTACCCCAACAAAAATCATGTCAGTCCTTTTGCCGCCATGTCACAATGGCAGCTTATAATCGGATTTTTTTTTTAACACTAAGTATTTTTTAGAATTTTGCTTCCTAATTAGCTGGCTTTTACCCAACTGTACAACTTACCTCTACAATGTGGGCCTTCATCTGAACCATCTAAGCAGTCACTTTCGCCATTGCAAAGCTTGGTCATGGGAATGCAAACATCAGTCCCCAGGCAGTTGTACTCGTTTGGATGGCATCTCGACATCTTGCTATGTGGACCTGGAAAATAGGAAGAGCCACTACCATTATGAGGGCCTCCAAGGGTCCCAGCACAAATATTTTAATCTATAGAAAATCCTAGAAAAAGGAATGGAGCCTCATGTGTATGGATGATGCTTAGACACATACTGCACGTTCCTTTATATCTAGAAAGCAGAATGCATGAGCTCATATTATTATTTATTTATTTCATTTATTTATTTATTTTATTAAATTTCTATGCCGCCCTTCTCCCGAAGGACTCAGGGCGGTGAACAGCCACAA
>NW_027257303.1:0-28470 GCF_029215685.1 Pituophis catenifer annectens
GATTCACCTGATTTACAGATTATGCCTGTAAATAACCTAGGGTGCCCTAAAAATAGGTCAGGCCATTTGAAGGTAATCCACTAACAGAAAAAAACAACAACCATGGGTTCTAAAAAGAACCTCTTGATTTCCCATTGCTTTTTCATGGGCATCATCTAACAGTTATGCACGCATGTTGACAATTATCTCTCTCGACTATTTTTGGTCCCCCACCACATCCCCATTTCCCCCCCATGGCTAAAGTAGGAATCTGGAAAAATGGCTCTTCTTCATTCACATGATTTTTACAATAGGTTCAGTTATGAGCATAGCAAAGTCATAAGACGGTATCGGCTCCATGCATTATCTTGTCACAGATCGGAAGATTTGGGAGGCGTTTGGTGTCTGTATCCTTGAATCTCATTTATTGTGGTTCAATTTTTTTTCATCTAATCCTCATAAAAATCGTGAACAGGTTCAGTGGCACATAACAGGCCATCACTGTTCATGAATATCATATGCAGGTTCTGGCAGCATGGCACAAAGACGTACGTGAGGCATAGATCCACATGATTTTCTTACATGGAATCTTTCAGTCCCCATCCCATTAAATAGCTGCAAGCTACGGGCCAATATTGATCTCACACTGTTGACATTGCTGTGACACAAAAACATGTTAGCCATATGAAACCACAATAGATAATAGAACACATCTGTCTGCATACAGGGAACCCTGACAATCATGATGTGACCATTTTTGGCAGCATGGATCACAAATCACAAATCCATTTGATCTACATGACCTCACCATTAAATCCTAGGCCACATTGTGATGATGTAACTGTAGTGCAAACATGTGAATACAAAATATAGAACCTAGAGGTTTTTTTGCCTTATTTTATATGAGCTAAACTTAAAAGCTGTCAAATCACAGATTACATCCATCTGTATACAATGAGTCATAACAAAAACAGTTCCAAAGTGGCTTTATGTCATTGTTGGGTTGTTGCAATGTCTATAATGAACCATCACAAATATGGATTTCAGATCCTGTTTTGTGATGGTTCATTGTAGACATTGCATTCAGCATGATGGAGTCTTCTTGAAGATTGTATGAAAAATTGTAGATTTATGAGGGTCCATACCATAGAACTACATTTTTGTACCAGATGATGTCCGGCTTCTATCATAGTAGCAGCCTCTAGTTGAAACAGTTAGCCCTAAGAACAAGTGTCCATATTCTGATTAGTAAGATTTATTATGAAGTATGTTAAATAACAATAATTCCAGTGAGCACTTTCACATGAGAAGTCTATACATAGGCAAAATATAAACTAGTTCTGCTTCCCCCCCCCCTTTGCTTCCTATGTAACGAAGACTTGTCTGCACCTGTTGTTTTGAAAACCCCTGCTGGCCATCCTAATAGCTTGTGAACTAGCTCTTACAGGTGGTACTTTAAATAGTCAACTCTGGTTGAGATGACTCATCGCTTGTAGAGGGAAGTTATCTGTAATATACTAATTGCTTATGTATTCCAACTAAAAATCATGCAACTTTAAGAGGATCCACTTTTTACATTCATATTTTTGCAGCATGATGATGCTGAAAATAGATCCACAATAGTTAAAATGTACTAGGCAATAACACAACTGGTTTACTTTTTAATATTGGATTCTGGTAGGTGCTATAAGAAAAATTGTGAAATCAGGAGGTTCCCTTGTATTGGATTTTAACAGGGGTGAAATGCTCCCGGATCGGACCGGATCACCCAATCCAGTAGTGATGGCGGCAGGTGGTTCAGAGAACCGGTAGCAAAAATCCTTCCCCCCACCCCCGCCCATCTGAACCGCGCGATCATCAGAGGCTTTTTTTTTTACTTTTAAAAGCATTTTTTCTTCGGCCGAAAAAATGCTTTTAAAAGTTAAAAAAAAAAGCCTCTGATGATCACGCGGCTCAGCTGGGATCGTCAGAGCCTTTTGAAAGCATTTTTTCTACAACATCTTTGGCGGAAGAGGTTGCAGAAAAAATGCTTTTAAAAGTAAAAAAAAAAAGTTGGCCATGCCCACCCAGTCACATTACCCCCCCCCCACCAAGCCACACCCACAGAACTGGTAGTAACAAATTTTACATTTCACCACTGGATTTTAAAGATCCAAGTTTTATCCAGCCTCTTCATCAGTGCAATTTTTTTTTTTTTTAATTTGATTTATATGCCGCCCTTCTCCGAAGACTCAGGGCGGCTTACAATGTGCTCAGCAATAGCCTTCATCCTTTTGTATATTTATACAAAGTCAGCTTTGTATTGAGCTTTGTTTATCATCCTCTCACCTGTGAGCTGCAGTAAGGAAGCATATGTGTGTGGACTGCTCAGAGACAGTGTATGCTTTGCAGATGTAGACAGGGGTCCCAGATCCTTCCACTAGTATCTCCAGAGAAACCATTTCAGCTTATGGGAATTAAGATCCAGCAAATGTGGAAAAGGACATAAACACATACCTTGCATTGTGTGTATGCAAATTGGTAGGATAAAATTAGTTGTGATTTTCCACTGGGAGCATGCAACATCAAGAGACTGTTTGTTTTTTCCCAGACATTGCTGAAGAAGCAATAAACAGCCTTTCTAGCATGAATATTAGCACTGCAGAGTGTTTTAAGTGATGAGGAGAGGATGAGAGGCCTGAAATGCAGACTAGCTCAGAAGACAATCTTGAACAATTGAATGCCTCATAACCTCAAGCACCGCTTTGATATTATAAAATCAAGACAGGCACAATCGTCTGTTGATTTAAAACTGGGTAGATGAGGTAGATATGCTGGTCCTTCAGGCTTCTCGGCTTCTTTTGTATACAAATTGTAAGATGTAAAATGTTTATATCTTAGAAAACAGGAGGGTGTTTTATTTTTAAATTACCTTAATCAAATAGAAGACTGCGTCAGACAAAGATGTAGGAATGTTTTGATCTCCAGAGCATATGAAGAGAATTACAAAAATATTTAGTAAATATATACATGAGCAAGGTTGGGTTTGCCTTTGCTTGTTCTATAGAAGTTCAGCTAATAATAGATTTTATCCTGTTGCAAAAATGGAGAACTTGTGCCCACTTCCTGTGGCTGCTGTACTGTAATTCTTCCTGACCTTAACTGGCACAACTAATAGGAGGAATGCTGGGCAGTCACAAACTTGTGAGCCTCATAAGTGTACCTCATCATGGCTTTGGTGGCTAGGGTTTTTGGGAATTGTAACAACTGGATGGGCACCCATTCCTTACAGCCAACATGAGAAGCACAGGTTCCAAATAGTCTTTCATCTATGGAAACTTTGAGACTGTTGCTGTTTCTCACCCAGACAATCTCACAAGATTGTTGCTGTGGGAATAAAGAAGAGATCCCCATGTGAATTGCTGAAGAAAAGATGCATTGTAATTCTAATAAATGTGTGTCTTTAAAAAAAAAAAAGCACATAAGAATCAGGTAATCATGAAGGAAGCTGTAAGGATTGGCTATGTTCCTTTTGTGCTTGACTTTCTTTAGACATATTTTTCCCCCTCTCAGGAACTTTGTCTGACAGTCTTTCAAAATTGCGCAAGTAGAAAATTTGGGGGGAGGGGGGAAAGGATATCAAAGATGCTTTGTGAACATGGACTAAGAACTTAATCTTTCACCATTTTTTCTTTAGAAGATAAGATTTTAATCTCTCTCTCTCTCTTTCTCTCATATAGGAAGAACCAAGGTTGGATGTCCTGATCAACAATGCTGGGATATTCCAGTGTCCTTATATGAAGACAGAGGATGGTTTTGAGATGCAGTTTGGCGTCAATCACTTAGGTCACTTTTTGCTCACAAATCTTCTCCTTGGTCTTCTAAAAAGTTCTGCTCCCAGCAGGATTGTAGTGGTATCCTCCAAGCTTTACAAATATGGAGAAATCAACTTTGATGACCTAAACAGTGAACTAAATTATAACAAAAGCTTTGCCTATAGTCGAAGTAAACTGGCCAACATATTACTTACCAGGGAGTTAGCCCGACGTATACAAAACACAGGTGTCACTGTGAATGTATTACATCCTGGTATTGTCAGAACAAATCTAGGAAGGTATATACATATTCCTTTATTAGCCAAGCCCCTTTTCAATTTGGTATCTTGGGCATTCTTCAAGTCTCCATCAGAAGGAGCCCAGACCATTGTTTATCTGTCCACTTCTCCTGAAGTAGAGGGTGTATCCGGGAAATATTTTGGAGACTGCAAGGAAGAGCAGTTGTTGCCCAAGGCCACAGATGACTTGGTTGCAAGAAAATTGTGGGATATCAGTGAAGTGATGGTGGGGTTATTAAAATAACCTAGAAGAAGCACTTTATTGAAACAATGGTCAAAGCTATTTTTGAGACTTCCGTTATTTTCCTCGCACTTTATCCCCTTGGTTTTTGAGACACTTATTTTGGGATTCAGAGCAGTCTGTGTCGATTCTTGATTCTTTCCCCTTTTTTTACAAAAAAACAAAAATTTCCATAGAAAGAAAACATAATATTTAATGAAAAGAGCTATTTTCAAGTTGTGTGCTCAGAGTTCAGTGCTTGGTACCTGAATCAGCTGTGCATGGTGCTATATTTGAAATGTGTTGCAGCAATGTTCTATTAAAGAAAAAACAACAACAACTAAGAGACCTATTTTCTATGTCTCATTCAGCGTGGCCTACATTTCTGCTTTTAAGTAGGAAGCCTAGTCAAAAACTCTAAAGAGAAAATCTGGCTTGTGATACCCCATGCCGGCCTTTACCCCGTGAAAGCCTTCTAGTGCTCTATGGTTGCACTGTGGTTAATCATCTACGTAGCATCTGTATTTGCATAGCATTTCCACTTGTGTTTGTCTCACAAGATCTTATTCTGAAGCATTTGTTTGTCTCACCGATTCTTGTCCTCTAAAACTTCTAAAGCCATTACAAGTAATGAGAGTGGAAAATGGACACCTCTGGGGCCTTTGCTTATTGAAACACTTGTGGGGACGGTTTCCTTTGTTGTGATCTTTGCTGTTTGCCACCGATATGTGCTGTCCATAAAATTTTAAATTCTTCTCCTGGATTCACTCTCCAATAAGAAAGGCCATTCAAAATTGTTTGAAGGCTGTTTCTGCGTCTGAAAGATATTACTGTGGTCTTCATTTTTTTTGCTGAGGATGTATTTTAGTGCATTTGTTATAAATCCTGGGTGGCCCCATCTTTTTTCTCTTTGGGAATATAACCTGTTCGGTCTACCTGTATTATTTCAGAAGTACAGTTTCTCAAGCATTCAGCTCATATTGTGGATGCCATTCTCTCCTTATCTACAAATGCCAGAATCCAGAAACAGTTTGGGCAGAACCCATTGGGTATACTCTTGAAGTTGGGTTAAGCTAAGCTTGAAGCTTCTTAGAAATATTCAGAGTTCAAATTCACCCAGTCTTTCTGCCTATACTTTCTAAGATTAGAATGTTTATCCAGAATCAGTGAGCCATAAAATGGCCAATTGCTTTCTCTTGACAAGTGATTAGGCTATATAAGTAACTTTTACTATAGTCTGTGGAAATCATTTTCCTTTCCTTTTATCTTTTCATTCCCATCGTTTTCTCTTTATTTTTTTTATTTCCTTAAAAAAATAGGATATTTATCAGTTGGGTCTAGTATCTTCGGGATAACTTTGAATAATATACAATAGTAAAATATGAATAGGGCTTTCACATGAAAGTAGAATTTAGTCTAAATGCATTTAATTATCAGCTGCATAGATAATTCTGCAGAAACTACTGTTCATAAATCAAAAAGAATGCCACCTAATGCATAACTAAAAGAGGGACATTAAACATAATTGGAGGAAGTGGCGATGGACTGTGGTTGGAATTGGCATATCTCCTGGCTATTAAGCTTTACTGCAATGAAACTGAATGCAGTCCAAAGATTTAAGTCTCAAAAGGAAAGGTGCTGGGTACGAGTGATTCCTAGGGCTTTATCACAGTATGCAACCTGTCTTCTGCAGTCTTTGAAGTGATGATTTGCTTTCTGTATGAATGAATTGATTTAGAGGAGCAAAGTTGAAATACACACACACATTTGCACATACAAAATATATACACAACTGTATGAGCACATTATCCAAAATACAATTAAACTAGTATTGATTTGCATCAGTTAATCTCTGCCATGCAGAGCGGTTAATATTTCACATAGTTTATTTTTGCTTTAATTCATACAATGTACATTTCGTAAATACAGTTCTATCTGAAATAAAGTATATCAACACGACAGCATTCTGTTTCCTCATTTAAATGAGAAACTTTCTACCTTTTCCAGTCAGCAGCCTTGTGTCTGAGAGACAGGGACCGAACCCTACAGTAAAAATACCTTACGAGAAAGGATGAACTTGGGGATATTTCATACAAAATACAAATGTTATAATAAAAAGACAGCTGAGTAATTTTTAAAATTAAATTATCAGGATTTTTGGAATATCTAGTTAGAGGGGGAAAAAAATCTCTGAACAAAGATAAAGGTGTGTGTATGCTGCAGAGTTCATACAGACATTTACAGATGTGGGTTGTGGGGGGGAGGGAATTGATAATGGTCCTTGGACCAAAAGATGACTCAGTAGAAACCCAAGGAAAGACATCTTAGAGCAGGGATATCAAACTCGCGTCGTCACATGACGTATCACAACTTTTTTCCCCCTTGGCTAAACTGGGTGTGGTTATGGCTAGCGCATGATGCATCTGGCCCCTGAGCCGCGAGTTTGACACACCTGTCTTAGAGGCACAGAGCTCTCTGGTTTGGCCTCTGCCTATGTTTCTTTCAGATCCCTCATGTAGATTTAGGGGGTAGGGAAATGTGTTGAGTTCTTCCAAACAAAACCTGGCTGTGGAGGTGTGTACCGGTGAAAGATGTTAGATTGGATGCAAGCATGCATCCACACCAAATAACAGGATTCCTTGCTGTCCCTATCAACGAAGTGGAAGTTTGATAGCGTAACAAGAAAAAAGAAACCAACCCATGTCTGGTCTTCCACGGTCAAATCCCAAAATGGCTATGGATGCAAACTTGCCAGGACAACTGGAGATAACTGCATCATCTTCAAGTTTGTTCCAGAACAACCTATATTGGTTATCTTTTATATCAAGCTAAGAAGAAAAACTTTGAATTAGTTCAATTTGGAAGAACTAAGAAAGCTCTTTGATGCTTCAGCTATGGCATAGGGATGAGGCAGAAGCATCATCCTGAACCTCAAAAACGTAGGTGGGATGATGGGAAGAATAGGGAAGTTGGTTGTGTCCTTTTGTGCCAAAGAGTTGTAACAAGATAAAAGTTTTTTTTTTAAAAAAAAAAAAAACTCCCAGTGTGGAGGGTCGGGGGGAGGAAAAATATGGCTGGTATGGGGGACAATAAAGGGTTAGGAGTTTCCTCTCATTAGAGCCAAAAGGAGGACCCAGTTTGTGGGGGCAATAAGCTGACTTTTTATAAATATACAAAAGTATGAAGGCTATTGCTTAACGCATTGTATTGCATTTTCACTTTCTGACAGGAACAACTCAACTGTCAGATGCTGTACCAGACTTTTTTTTAATCCCAAGAGATTAGTAGTATCTGAAGCCAGAAAAAGGATTTGGGGATGGGGGTGGAATCTTCCTAAGAACCTCTAAATGCTTCTGTTTCCCATCCCTCTTTGTCATGGTGCCTTCCTTGACTTTTTCTCCTTTAGGCTAAATCTTGCATGATACCCCATCAAGTGATAAGCATTTACAGATCCTTCAACAAGAAACATAAAAAACTTCTTCCTTGGGAAAATCTTCCTGTAGCCACTTTTTTGTCTGCCAAGTCATGTCATAACCTGACTACTTCCTCTTTGCTCCTTTTTCATTAATTGCTGTCAGAAAGTTTACCCCACCTAGAACATTTGATCTCTCTTCTAACTGAAAAAACACCTTGAAAGCACATCCTTCAAAAACACTTCCCCCAATTACAGTGAAAAGGGATACCGTTTTATCCTTTCCAGCCTACTAACTTTCCTCCAAATTTCAATCCATTGTGCTGAGAAAGAGTTTCAATTGTATGTTTTCCCATATTAATCAGAGATAACAGCTTACTTTTGTAGAACTTTAGAACTGGAAGGGGCTTCGTAAGCCTTTCAGTGCATTCCCTGCTCAAGGCAAAATTAAAAGATTTATTTATTTGCTTATACAATTTCAGTGGGGTCTGATTCCTTGATGAATTTGGTGATGCGTTAAAAAAAAGAGCCTGGCTGTCTGGGCGAACAATTCAACCAATTATAAACCAAATATAATTAAAGAGAGCTTGGCAACCACCCTACCACATGACCTGTGAGACTAGTCAGGTGTTTATTGGATTCATGAATGTCATAAGGGTGGGAGCTGCACAAATCTCTTAGGGGAATATCATTCCAGAGGGCAGGTGCTGCAACAGAATAGGACTGCTTTGTGGTCCTGTACAATAAACCTGTTTAATTGATGGGGATCCCAAACACACTCAGCCTTCTTGATTGTATAAACAATTGGAGATAAACAGTCCCTTATATACAGTAGTCAAGATCTACATCATGAAGGGCTTTAAACATGAAATCAGAAGCTTGAATTGCATCCTGATAAGTGGCTAACTAGTTTCCATGTCACCACCTCCAGTGAATGAGAGCCCCCCACTTATCTAGTAATTAGTTCCATTCAGGGATGGGTTCTAAAATTTTTTACTACTGGTTCTGTGGGCGTGGCTTATTTTGTGGGCATGGTTCAATGGTCATGTGACAATTCTTTAGGATTTAGCAGAGGTACTGGTCTACCAGGCTTTTAACTGCTTGCAGGGCTGTACCGATCTACCCATTTGTTTTTGGAGGCACCGGTCTACCCATTTGTTTTTGGAGCGCACTGGTCTACCACCACATTGCCTTTTAACACTGATCATCTGTAGGGCGGCCCTTTGAAGCCCCGCGGCAAGAGTTTAAACAGTTTTTTTTCCTTTTAGCCAATCAGCTGGGACTCGGGAGGCAGTGAATAGATTGGGAGTGGGGCCAAATAAAAGGTAATAATAAAGCGGGGGGGAGGGTGGGGAGGCAGGAGGGCCCAGCTCCCGAACAAAGAGAATCGGTTCGGTGACATCATATCGTCATCGCTACCAGCTCGGCCGAACCAGGGGGAACCCACCACTGGTTCCATTGTCTTCTATTTGGAAGTGCTTTCTGTATTGTGTCCCAACCACTACAATGACACAGGAAATGCTTCCTCTCTTAGGTTACATAAAAATGCTATTTTATGTATGTACACAAACACAAATTGGCCATAGCCACACACTTGGATATCTGTGTTGCTAAGTTCCTATAGCCTCTAGGCAGTCCACACATCTACAAAGGGAAGTGCTCTACTGACAAGCAAAGTCAATATGGAAGCCAGACTCACTTAACTTCATTACTAATTTAATAAAAACAATGATTCACTTAAGAAAGTGGCAAGAAAAGTTGTAAAATGAGGCAAATCTCACTTAACAAATTTCTTACTCAGCAACATAAATTCTGGGCTCAATTGTAGTGGTAAATCAAGGACTACCTGTGCATCAAAAATCTGATGATTTATGTGGGATTGAAATTTGGCAAATTGGGTATTGCTTCAGTTCTGTCATACCATCACCTGGAGGTTCAGTAGACTGGTCCCATCTTAGCCCTCCAGAAGCTAGGTAGATTGACCCAGGGTGAAATCCAGCAGGTTCTGACAGATTCTGGAGAACCGGTAGCGGAAATTTTGAGCTGTTCTGAGAACCAGCAAATGCCACCTCTGGCTGGCCCCAGAGTGGGCTGGGAATGGGGATTTTGCAGTATCCTTCCCCTGCCACGACCACCAAGCCATACCATGCCCACCAAGCCACACCATGCCCACCAAGCCACGCCCACAGAACCAGTAGTAAAAAAATGTGGATTTCACCACTGGATTGACCCCTCATTTGGCTGCTGGGTATCAGATAAACCAGTCCCACCCTAGCCCTCTGAAGCCTGACTACACTGGTCCTATCACTGACTGGTGGAGAGTGGTCAGCCACAGTCAAGTTGGCAGGAAGTCAGAAGTTGATCCCTCTCCCACTACTTTGTTGCCCTTGGTCATTCTCTTTTTCTGAAATAATGACCTGATATGTTATGATTTGTTTATCCCTAAATCTCCACGCACCCCAAATGCCTTCCTTAAAAGACTAGTCTTTCTGGTCCTTTGGGGGGCATGATCAGATATCCGGAGGGAAGCAATTCCCTGACAGGACTATTACTGAGAAATCTCAGCTCCAAGTCTTTGTAGATGGAATTACCTCAAAAAACAGTCTCAGCAAGCTCTTGCTTTCTGATCTCATTAGATAGGCAGAAGCAGAGGCAGATATCCCGGTCCTGAGTCTGGATATCCTGGATCAATTCTTATTTCTTAAGATTAATCCAATTCCCTCCTTCTTTCCAATTCTCTAATCATGTTGGTTCCTTTCTCTGTACCCAAGATAGTTTCTTTGATTTGTTTTATCAACTCTGACGCCAGAATGTAACTCTTGGGGTGGGACTAAGTAATGCAAGATATACAGAATCATTACTTTCCATGGTTGAGAAATCATATTTCTGTGGATGGAATCTAAATTTGCCTTTGTTGGTTTAGCAATTCACTGCTAACTCAGACTGTGATCAAGTGGACTAATTACCTATACCACTTTAATTTATTTACTATTACCTATCATATACAGATAGTCCTCGACGTACGACCACAATTGAGCCCATAATTTTTATTGCTAAGTGAAACATTTGTTAAGTGAATTTTGCTCCATTTTACGACCTTTCTTGCCACACTTGTTAAACGAATCATTGCAGTTGTTAAATTAGTAACATGGTTGTTAAGTGAATCTGGTTTTCCCATTGACTTTGCTTGTCAGAAGGTTGCAAAAGAGGATCACATGACCCTGGGACACTACAACGGTCATAAATGTGAGTCAGTTCCCAAGCATCTGAATTTTGATCATGGGGATGCTGCAACAGTTGTAAGTGTGAAAAACAGTCATAAGTCACTTTTTTCAGTGCCGTAATTTTAAACAGTCACTAAGTGAACTGTTGTAAGTAAAGGGCTACTTGTATCTATGCTTTTGATTTATTTTTCCTAAAGGTAATACTTTTACATTTGGTATTCTTATCCTATGCCACAGACATGTGAAGTAAGTGTTGTTCAAAGTATTAGTATTTATTTCTGGATAGACAGAGTATACCACCAATGAGTAAGTCCCATTGAATTCTGGGATTTATTTCTGAAGATACAGACTGTGCTGTTCATCTTGCCACATCTGGCATTCTGAGGAGATTTGTGTAGACATTCTAGAACACGGGTGTTAAAGTCACGTTGCCACGACACATGATGTAGCAGGACTTTTTTCCCCCCATCGCTAAACCAGGCATGGGCATGGCCAGCACATGATGCACCTGGCCCGCAGGCCGCGAGTTTGACAGCCCTGTTCTAGAACTACAAAAGGATTATATTTTACCCAGTGGTGAAATCTAAAATTTGTTACTACTGGTTCTGTAGGCGTGACTTGGTGGGGGAAGGTAATGTGACTGGGTGGGCATGACCAGTTTTTTTTTTTTTTTTTACTTTTAAAACCATTTTTTCTACAATCTCTTCGGCGAAGAGGTTGTAAAAAATGCTTTTAGAAATTTTTTTTAAAAGCATCTGATGATTGTGCAGCTCAGCTGGGCATGAGGGGGGAAGGGATTTTTGCTACTGGTTCTCTGAACCACCCGCCTCCATCGCTACCGGATCAGGTGATCCGGTCCGAACCGGGAGCATTTCACCCCTGATTTTACCTCAGACCTAAATACACCTTAATTGGATTATTTCAGAATTACGGGGGAGGGGTGTTGCGGAAAAACCCTTACTTCCGTTTTGAGATTTATAATAGGGAATATATTCTTTGTGCTTCTCAAAAGGTGACTGGCTCTTTTCAAATACGAAACCTCATACCCTAAAGAGGCAATACTTTTTGCAGAGAATAGTTTTGGCAGCTTAAAAGAGTGAGATGTAACAGAGTGAGAAGAGATATTATAATTGGCAGCCAGACAAAAATAAAACCTTTTTTTAAAAATGCCCCTTACACCTGAAGGCCCTCATGTTTTGATGATATCCTGCCGGTGCAATTTGAAGCAGTTCTGAACATTTGCTAAAAAAAAAAGAGAGCGAGCAAGAATGCTTAGTTGTTCCTGTATGTTATGTATCTTTCATTCATCAAGCTATGTACTATGGGGATACTTGTTGAAGCAGCAAGATTTCCTTCTAAAAATTAGATTTAAAAACAGGGTGTCAGGAAATGAGTTGATTTCCAGTTGAGCTACCTTAATTCTTTTCTACTTAAGGTGATGGAAAAAATTAAATTCCAAAAGTATTTCAAATAAATGCAAATCAGCTTCTTTGCCATTCTTTGCTTTTCATGTTGGTTTTTTTCCAAGCCGGTCTTATATGTATTCGTCACCTGGCAAAACAGCTTAGGCAATCTAGACAGCAGGGTATTATTTTTGAGAATGGAGCTGTTGTTTGCTATAGAGGAAAATGGCTTTATTCCACCCAGTCTCACAGCAACCACCAGCACCTTCAGGTCTGCTGTGACTGGCCAAAGATCTAAGAACTTCTCTGAATATTAAACAGTGTTCAAATATCCTAAGCAGAACCCAGAAAAAGAAGCAAAGTTTGCTCTGTAAGTGGTCATTCCACAGAAGGCGAGCGCTGCGGTTATTTTTCTACGTTCAGCAAATTGTCTTATTTCATTTCAGAATAATATATTTTAAAATATCAACTTTAAGCAAAACATAGCCAGTGTGATGCAGACCAAAGGCTGGATAAAATCAAAGGCATTTGCCACAGTGGCCATCTACATGCTTATGAGATCTCAAGACTGGTCCAAGCCACTCAGAGAGTTTCATAGGTAGACAAAGATTTGAACTGAATCTCTCCAGAAAAAGTCCTAAGTACCACATTCTGATTTTTTGAGACAGTGTCTGTATCTGGTGCCTTTAAGACTAGTCTTGAAGATCTGGGATAATATCCCGGGCTAAAAATAGAATTTTGTACCCATCAGCTGTCAAACTGATAGTCCCAACCAAGCTTTTAATGAAAAGTATGTTCAGATATATATAAATGGGTTGCTGCTGCAGTTCTAATGTAAGCTCTAACGTGGTCCTTTCTTGTAAATTGCTCTCTCCTTGTTACTCAAAATTTCTCTGACACTAGAACGATAGAGGATTCTATTATTTTTCCAGCTGGTTGAGATTCTAAGCGCAAGAGTACTTAGAATTAGGGATGTTGATTAAAAATTAATCAGTGATTTTTTAAAAAAAGTATTTAGCATTAAATAACACGGAACAGACTTATCTCAGGCACACGGCATGCACTACAGTAGACTCCTCCAAAAGAATTTTGTGAACCAGTCTTCTCTGTCTGATAAACTCCAGATGACGGCTACAGTTTCCACCATCCCATATTAGCCACTTGTTGGGCATAAATGCTAACTAACCAACAATGGATTGGCATCAAATTGGAGGAGATCACGTCCAAACCTTTCCGTCTACCTCCCATCCTTTCAAAAAGTAGCATCATTGAGACTTACTGCTTAGACATCTTGTTTAAAAGCCGGTTACTTTGGAGGCACTGGAATGCCCGCTGTTGAGGAATCATTGACCTTCTTGGCAAAGATTGTTTCCTTCTTGCTTTGCATCAGAGTTTCTTCGGAATCCAGGAGTGTGAAGCCTTGGCTTTTATTGAACCAATTAATGTCAAACCCAACTCTGCCATCCCGAATTGAGACCTTTCAGCAAACGGAAACAGGCTGCATGTTCCCGGCCTGGAACGAGTGAGCAAACTGACTGCTTTATGCAAAGCATATTGTTTCTTTTAAAGTTTGCAGTGGGGCATTGCTACTTATTTGCCCATGTGCTTAATGGATGGCTCTGCTTTTTATCGATGTATTGCAGCGTTGTTTCTAATTTACTGATCTTTGGTCTTACGATTTGATTTGGTTTCCGAGAAAGGATTGTGTTTACTTTCTCAAGCTTTCACTCATTACGCATTTAATGTATTTTTGGCTCTTTAAAGTTACTTATGTAAAAACAACATTGGGTTGCTAAGTTTTGCTTTTTTTTTCTGTTTTTTTTTTTTCTTCTTTCTTTTGCATTTCTCCCGATTCGCCTTCTCTTTTCTTGACAATAAAAATTTAGGCTTGAAGAAATTTGATTTTCCTACTACCCATTGCTATGCGTCAAATCCAGGCTAGTAGCTGGGTGCTGTATGACTCGTTAAAATTAATTTTATTATCAAAGTGTGCGTTTTGAGTATATGTATGTTGCATGTGTAACGGAACCTTTGTTAATTTTTAAGATAATAGCATGAAAGTTGCTATGAAGAAACAACTCAAGATGGCAGATTATTTGTGGCAGAATTTTTTGTCATTTATTTTACACACACACACACACAATTTTTTACCATGCAGTTTAACTATAAATATCTGCAATTTATATACAAATAATGAAAGTATTTGCCAGTTTAAAATCTAAAAGATTCAGTCTAATGGTAAATAATAGTGATAATGAACAACTGGAGCAGAAAAACAAATTTACCTTTTAAGTATATTCCTCACAGTGACTGGGACTGCTTTTGTCATTAATTTGAGGTCTTTAAAATTTTAAACAGGCCTTAATATGTTTATATTTTTCTTCAAACTACATTGTTTAAATGTGTGTTCTCACTCAAAATATTTTGGATGGATTTGGAAAAGTATGCTGTAAAACCCAGGAGAATATCTAAACAGCTTGCAAAAATACATGAAGTGAGTGGTAATTACATAGAAAAAATATGTATATTATGGGAAAAGTGCATTCAGAAAATGTAATGCTTTGTTTTAAAGTTTACAGAACTTTAAAACAAATTGATAGGGAAATGGAATGAAGCCAATAAAAGAAACTGAAACTTAATGTATATAGTACTTAGTACTAAATAAAGTACTGTATGTACAGAAATGTGTATGATGGGCAGGTATCAAACATTGAAACTTCCCGTATAGTAGATAAATCTTAATCGTAAAAAAAGTTTACACTTTAGATCTGTAAAAGTTTTCATGAATGATACAGGAAAGTAATATTAAAATCCCAGTATAAGTCCTTTACAAAGGGGACAAAGGGAAGATTTGGAAATCCCAGGGGTATCCACGGAGGGGAGGTGTCACGATCTGCAAGATGATGGACATGGCATTACAATTAAACCCCAACCTCTATGTTCTTAGAAGAAGACAAGACCATGGATCTTCAGACCGCAGCTATCATCTCTCAGATTTCAATGCTGCTGGCAAATCCCATTTGTGTTGTCTTCACTATATGGAAGGAAATAATATATATATATCATGCTATTTTTAAAATTTCTCAAGGACAAAATAATTTCCTTTTAAAACCCAGTATTTACTTCCATCATTTTTTTTTTCCACTACCTTTTGAGCTGTCCTGGTCAAAACCTCTAGTCTTTTCATTGTTGCCTCTGTTGCCTATTCTATTTTTCCTTCTAAATGAGCTGACAGATTGCTGGTGCCCCAACATGTTCCCTTGGTGAGTCTTTAAGACAACTTAGAAAGCCGTACTTTCATTGTCTTTGCTTTTCTGAGATGTTTTCACACTGCTTGAAAACAACAGGATTTTAAATTCCAGAATTTGTGTATTTGGTTGAGTGCGAAGCCCTTCAGCAATACATTCTGCTCAATGCATAGTGGTTAAGAATGGCTCCTTTAGAACTAAAGAGTGTATCAGGCAAAGATGAAAAAATGTACAGAAAAGAAACAGTCACTGGAATAGTAAAATTAACTCTATGGATGTTAAGTAAAACCGGTTATCAACAGAAGGTAAAGATTTCTACAACTCAGGAACTCAGCTGAATCAGAGTTCCTGATTGGATTTTAAACTCCATCAAAGAAAGTCATTTGCAATTCTTTGCATTATCCAGAACATGCGTGGATTTCTTTAGAGACCCGAACATGTGAGTATGGGCTCATGAGCATCCTCCAATTCCCATATACATGTTAGCCCTGTATATGAGCAGAGGAACACCCCTCTAAGCCTGAAATAAAATGAAATATCCTTAGAGGATATAGACATGAAAAAGCCTCTTACTAGTCACACTTCTCAGTTCGTTCATTTGTGCATGCATAAAATGCATACTTCAACCCTTACCTGTTATTTCTCCATCCCTTTGAATGTATTACATAGTTAAACCCCCGAATTCTCGAACGATCACCCTTAAGCCTCAAGGAAAACCTCACAGGCACAAAGCAATCACGATGATGGGGGCCAGATATGCCGAGGAGACACTCTATTAGGTTTCTATTCCCAATGGGCTAAACTAACTATTATTAATTCAGTGCCTGAAGTATTACAAATGTGCCCCATTAGAGCAATACACCATCTGGCTAGACTCATTGTGTAGGAAGCCAGCTCATTCCAACGAGTCAGACTCCTTGCTATTTTTGTAGTACTGGCAGAAGCCATTGGCACATTACCCAGAAATAATACTAATAAGGAAAAAAAAAAAAGAGCGAGAACAATCATTAATAAGCAAAGTCACAATTTTGGAACAGCGCTAGCCAGCAAACATGGCAGCGCTCAGGGTGCAATGAGCCAGCAGGGGCAGATCCCAAGCAGAATTTGACCAGAAGCTTATAAAATGGTGGAATCAAAAAGTGGAATTAAACAGAAGGAGAAAATGCTGTGTTCCTCTCACTTTGGGATTGCCACTGAAACTATTTTCTTGTTTATTTTTTTGAGTGGGGTTGATAAAGGTTTGCTCTGCACACAGCTTAGCCAGATGGAAGGCAGCTTTCGAAAGCAATTTGGAGAAAAATGCTGGTGGCAGGAGGGATTTAATTCCTTTCTCTTGTCTGCTCCTTCCTTCCTTCTATTCCAGAACAAGAATGGGTCATCATCATGTATGGTAGCCCTGGGCAAAGTTGCTTCTGACCAACCTCTTCCCTCCATTCACATGCATACATAGTGAGGGACATTATAACCTGGCCGTTCTCTCATCACCACATTTTCCATGTCACCCTGGCTACAGAATATACTCTCTGAAAAAGTGATAAAGAAAAAAAAAAAGAGAGAGATTTCAACTCGTATCTACCCCAGATACTCTTTTTGACACAGAAGCTTTACTTTAGTCTAACCATATTAGGTCCTTCTGCCGACCTGCATGAATTAATGTACAACACACAAGGAGGAACATTTGATCTCTAAAGATAGCAGAATATGGTGAACAGATTCAAGAAGCATTTGTACCCGTTCTCTCATATAGCATTTTATAAGATGTACACCATCCCTGCAATATTGACCAACCTCTCAGTGCTGTGATAAAAGTGGTTAAAACTCTGAACTCTGAAATGCCAGTGGATTGTATTGCTACTCCATCCTAAAAAAGCTGCTACCTTCAAATATAAACCTAGCATATATTATGATGACATCCAGTCATACTAGAGCAGTGTTTCTCAACCTTAGCAGTTTAAAGATGTATGGATTTCGACTCCCAGAATTTCCCAACCAGCAATCATTTTGAAGAGGCGTGTCTTTATGACCCAATTTCCTCCTATCTCAGCCCACTGCAGTGGCAGCCTGAAATTATTTTATGTTGCTCTAGTGTTAAAGTACTGTTTCCCTTTTAACTGTAAATAAATCCAGCCATACAGCCCAGAACAGGGGTCCCCAATCCCCGGCTGCAACTTCCTACCGTGCTGTAGCCTATTTGGAATCGGGCTGTATGAGCATGTACGCCACGGGTGGGTTCTACTTACCTTTACTACCAGTTCACAATGGGATCGCATGCGCAGATCGCTGATGATGACATCTGGGGCGGTCGGTTCTTGCGAACCGGTCCGAACCAGGGGCAACCCACCACTGATGTACGCGCAGCTCAATTTGCACAAGTTGAACTGCAAATCTGTGCACATGTGTGCCGGCCCACCATTCATGTGGCCTAGTTCTCTTCTCCTCTCCCCCGCCCCCAATAGGCTGCCAATCAAAAAAGGTTGGGGACCACTGGTCTAGAATGCTTGGATATTGCTGGTGGCCTTAATGCACTATTCCTAGGTTTATGGGAGAGGCCCAATTTATGCCAGTCAGCTGAAGGATGGAAGGCATGGACCATTGACTGTGAGAAGAGTCCTGGTGCTTATCCATCTGGTTTACAAAAATCCAGACCATCGCTACATGGTAATACATTTTACCATGCCTAGATGGGATATTCCCAAAGTTAAAAAATATTGGATTTAATTCTACTCTTAAGACTGATGTTGTCAAAAGGTTGTTACCCTAACACAGCCGATGGAATCAATAATCCAGATGAAAGACATTATCAAAGACTATGGTACAGTATCAGGATTTAAATTGAACCAGAAAAAGACTAAGATGATAGTTAAAAATATGACACAAGATCGAAAACACGAACTTGAAAGGAGGGCAGGTTTTGAGATTGTACCAAAGGTTAAATATCTAGGAGTTCAGGTTGCAGCATCAAATATGAAATTGTTTCAAAATAATTACGAGGTGTTGTGGCGAGATGTACAGAAAGATATGGAGACTTGGAAAAAACTGCAGGTGTCTTTACTTGGAAGAATAGCAGCAGTTAAGATGAACATTTTGCCAAGATTTCTTTTTCTGTTTCAAATGATTCCGGTGCTTAAAACAACTGAAAGCATGGCAAACTGGATTGAATAAGTTTGTTTGGAACGAGAAAAAACCGAGAGTGAAACTGAAAATTATGCAAGATGTTCCAGAAAGGGGAGGCCTTAAACTTCCAAACTTACAATTATATTATGAAGCAGCAGCTTTGACTCAAGCAAGTGATTGGTTTGGAAGGAAAAAGACTGGAATATTGAATATAGAAAGCTTTGATCTTGAATTTGGTTGGCATGCTTACTTATTTTATGAAAACAAAGTGGATAAAGTATTTTAAAGCCATATACTTAGAGATTCTTTGATGAGAGTTTGGAAGAAGCACCGATTCAAATGGGATTACAAAATACCGCTATGGCTGGATCTTGGTCATATTATGTGGAATACAAATATAATGTCACTCGTGGGGTTTTTATATAAAGAAGTTCTTTTTACAGATGCGGGCAGATGGCAACTGAAGACATTAGAAACATTGTTGGATGAAGGGATTAACTTAACTTGGTTACAGTATAATCAACTTCAACTGAGATGGAAAGAGGACCAAAAAACTGGTATTATGTTACATGAGGAAGAATTGGTTAGACATATAAAAGAGAAAGGTCCAATGCATATTAAAAGGCTTTATAATGTTTTGTTAGAAAGGGATTCAGAAACTGAATTAGTTAAATATTGTATGATTAAGTGGGCACAAAATTTTGCAGAGCCAGTGATGTTGGAAACATGGGAAAAAATTTGGGTTCAGAATGTTAAATTTACACAGTCGCAGAATTTGAGGGAAAAATTTTATAAAATGTTTTACAGATGGCATTTAGATCCTAAGAAATTGTCGTGTATGTACCCTAATGTTCAACCAAAATGTTGGAGATGTGACTGCTTAGATGCTACATATTATCATATGTGGTGGACTTGTAAGAAAGTGAAGGCTTTTTGGATAAAAATTTGGTGGGTCATGCAGAATGTTTTGAAGAAAAAAATCCAGTTTTCTCCACAATTGTTTCTACTGGGTATAGTTAAGGGTTTTACATTGGGTGAAACAAAGCTGATATTGTATATGATAACTGCAGCGAGACTACTGATAGGTCAATACTGGAAAAATGAAGACATGCCCACTATTGAGGAATGGACATTGAAGATGGCCAGCTTTGCAGAGATGGCGAAGATTTCAGCATATTTAAAAGATCGCTCACAAGAGACTTATGAATGGGAGTGGAAAAAGTGGATAGACTATGTGCAGAACAAATATCAAACCAGGAAGTATCAGATAGCTTTTAACTGAAAGTATTATATAAAGATAGAAATATTTGAATTTTGTGAAAATGAAAAAATATATTGGGGGAGGAGGGGTTCAAGTTTTATAAAAAAGGGGGATTTTGATTTGGATTATATTCTGTGGAAGTCCGGGGGGGAGGGGTGGGTTAGGGAGGGTTAGGGGGGTTAGGGAGGTTAGGGAGGGTAGGGGGGGGGAAATGGGGAGAAAATGTAATTGTAAAACTTTTTCAATTAAAAAAAAAAAAAAAGGTGAACAGCTACTCCTTGATTATACAGGAGGAAGAGAAGGAAGCACCCGTTCTTCAACATTATAATTCATAGGAATGAGTATCAGGCTTTCAAATATTGTAAAGCCGGGGTGTCAAACTCAAGGCCTGCGGGCCAAATGAGGCCCGTGGGGTGTTTAGATCTGGCTCATGGGGCCGCCCTGGAAACAGCGAAGGACTAGCCCAAGGTGCCTCTGCTAGTGAAAACGAGCTCCCAATTTCCGTTTTTGGCTGGGACGGCCTCCTGCCACCCTCTGCCAGCAAAAACAGAGCTCAGGAGGGCCACTGATAGAGCACTCGGGCCACCACAGGTGCCCCTGACATGAATGATATCAAGATGGCCACGCCCACTCTGGCCATGCCCTATCTGGCCATGCCTCCCCCCATGGCCCCCCAAAGTCAAACATAACCCTGATGCAGCCCTCAATTAAATCGAGTTTGATACCTCTGCTGTAAAAAATTATTTCTTTCTGAGATGATGTTTATACTTGGTTAAGAAAAAGTTTTCAAAATCAGTATAGCTGCTATTTAAGCAGTGTTCTTGAGAGGTTAAGATAATGGAGGAATAAATCCATCTCATTCTGTATCTTTGAAGTGAAAATTGTTTTCACTCACTTGCTACTGAAATGAATGTCAATGTTCCCGGATTCTTCTTGTTTATACATGACATTATATAATATAATGCAATGCCTGTTTTGTGCAGGCAATACAGCTTTGTCTATAACTAAGCATCCTCAGATGGTTTAAGGTTATAGTTTTCAAAATTCCAAGCCTTTCACCATGTTGGCTCTTGGTTGAGGTTCCAAACTTGGAGTGTCCAAAATTGTTTTCACTCATTTCTTACTGTAATGAATGACAATGTCCTATATAACAAAAAATGTTCCCAGTTTCTTCTTGTTTATATATAAGCTGCAATACAATTGTGAAGATACACACCACATACTTTCTTCCATATCCCTAGGTAATATATTTATATATAGTACTGCTGTAGAAAACTTTTCAAATTATAATCTCTTTCTCTTTTTTCCATTGCTGTAGCACTTCACTTTAAGCTTAATACTTTAAAAGTTCAAAAAATATTAAATCTACATGCAAAGGGCCTCTTATCCTTAATCAGTTCTGAAGGTAAGTATCATATAAACTCTGTTTTTCTGTATCTCCAGTTCGCTCTTCAAACTCTGCCTTTCCGAAGGCTGCAACCCACCATCTGCATAACCTCCATTCTTCCAATTACTACAGTTATTATCACTGAAGTTTTCCTCCAACTATCTTCTCCGCAACTCTCTTATTGTTCTGCCAATTTTGGAACTCTAATCCAACAACTCTGAAGCAAGGCATGCTGACTTCAAGCAGCAGGAAACCTAGGCCAGTGCCCCACCAGTTGCCTTCTGGATCAAGGTCAGAGTGACATCATCTGTCACCAGTGTTGGAGAAACAGCATGCAAACAGTGAAGATGCCTGAACTATGTCACAATATTGGGATCAAAAGAAACATATTGCAAATATTATAATAAGCCCAGTGATTTCGTTTGAAAGAGAATTATTTGAAGTCACAAACATCTGCTCAAAAGTCCAAGGAGATTAGAAATGTCCAGTTATGAAAACATTCCAATTAAGGCCTTGGAATGCCTGGAATATTTTTCTAGCGATGTCAGTCTGACACAACTGATAACAACTGCGATATATTTCCCTTTATGTGAATTCTTTTGTTGGAAGACGATAGAGGTAAATATAAGCTACCTTTTTATTTTAAACTATTAACCTAATAGAAGAATAACTGATGTACAATTATACAGTTTGATTAGCAGGAACTAGTGTTATGTTTTAAAAAGAAAATTTTAAAGTATTTTCTCAGCTAAATTACAATGTAAAGAAGAAGTACAATGGTTTAAAACAGAAGCACCCCTTGATGTTTTAAATTCTAGTAACTAAAAAATAAAACACAATGTTGTCTTGAATTGGGACTGTTAACATTTGTTTTACAAAGGTATATTGTATCGGCAATTTTGCATCAAAAGGAGGCATTCCTATTAAATTCAATGAGGTTTACTTCTTACATAGATACTGTTTCAGATGCACCAGATTGTGTTACATACTAGTTCAGTAATACATTCCATTTACTGTTGCTAGAAATGGATTCTAAGCATTTACAATTCTTGGGAATTTCATTGATGGAAACCAAGTTGCCATTAAGATGTTTGCAAAAAAAAATAGGAGTGGGGAATAGGATAAAAGACCAAAAAAAAAAAAAAGAGAGAGAGAGAGAGAGAGAGAGAGAGAGCAAAGATCTACTGAAGAAAGAAGATATCAGAAAGAGATGACATGAATACACAGAGGAAATATACAAAAGAATACCAAAATTGATAGCTTTGTCCTTTGAAGCACAGCCTGGCATTCTGGAAAGAAAAGTTACCGGTAAGTGGACCCTTAAAAATATTGCTAATTATAAAAACAAAAAACAAACAAAAATGCAAAAAAGTAGATAAAATACAAGCAGAACTGTTCAAAATCTTTCAGGATGATGGAGTTAAAGTGCTGTTTGCAGTTTGTAAACGAGCATGGAAAATCTTGAATTATATACCAGTAGAAAAAAGATAGAGCAATGCTAAAAAGTGCTTGAACTACTTGTGCTTATTGCAACAAGCTGCTGTAAGAAACTTGCTTGCATAGACACAGAATACATGGAACACGGCTAATGTTATGGGATTCTCCATGTCAGTCCTCACAAACCCATGAACATTCTATACATTTCGTAATTAAGTCCTTCATCATTGCCACATTTTTCTTACCCTTTTCTGTATAATTGGTTTCGGTAAAAACATGCATGGTACTGATGCAAAGTGAAAGCAGACTTCCTACTTAATATCTTATCCTCAAGTCATGCATGCATTCCCCCACAAAACTTACAGTTGATGGGCTTCTGTCCAGGATGTTCCAATTTATTCAGGCCACATAACCTGTTGTTAAAATATTTTTTTGTTTGCAAAAATTAACATGCAAAAAATAATTTATTGAAAAAATTATAATTAATACAAAATCAGATAAGGGATGTTATGAAAACTTGGTACAACTAAAGGGACGGTGACCTAAAATAATTTGAGAAATGCTCTTTATCCATTTCCAATAGGTGCATGGCCAGTATAAGGCATATTTCACCATATTAGCAAAATTTTTAATGTTTGTACTGCTCAGGTTTCCCAATAGTTCACGTACTGTGTATTATCTTGGAGGCTGATTACTCAGGAGGATAGAGATACCTCAGTAGATCTCAAATTCTTAAGGCTCTTTTCTTTATTTTTTATTTTTTTTAGTATTTGAAACTATGGCTTTGTTTCCATGGGAATCTGGCTAGGATCCCAATACAATTTTGATTAAACAAAATACTTGTGGAAATTCTCTGATTCATGGAAGTCCACAGATGAAAAGAAGGGAATGCTTTCCTTCTCGTTCGCATGATCTTTTAAAGTATGAGGAAAGGAGTGGCTGTAGGTTTCCTTTTAAGTTACAACTGTCTTTTGCCTCTTACACCTAACACATTCGATTCCCAGCTATTTAAACACCTATTAATAGTTTGGAAAAGTATACAATAAGTTATTCAGAATTATTTCTCTTTATATTTCATTATTTTCTGGGAGCAATTTGGATCCAGAGCATAGACTTGTTAAGTAAAGTGGAACTTCTTCATCCTAACTGCATTGTAAAGGATGCCCCAAGACAGTAAAAAACATGAAAGATTGACTTTGCAATTTGCTGATTAGATAAGTTTGTTGTTTTAGAAATGGCTAGTATATAAAATATATAAAACTAAAGAGTTGAGGCTGTACTGTACTATTTTTATTCTACTGCACTGAAAAAAGTTGGAAGTTAATGCTTTTTTCTTCTTTTGCCCCCTACCCCACACTTTTATTTCCCCATTTCCCTTCCTCATTTCTCTGCTATCTTTATTTTCATTTGTATGTTATATTAGAAATTTTAATTTAAAAATTATTATAAAAACAAAGGATTCCCTTTTGATAAGCAAGCCTAAATGCATTCTTAAGCAATATGCTGCAATTTATCAGGAAGAGAATTCGGTACAAAGTTAATGTTATTAAAATGGATCTCAGCATTACCGTCTCTTTTCCATTTGATATTTAAATATTGTTGACTGCAACAATGTTTAGAAATCTAAGCAGCCTGATTGGCTGCCTACTACAAATCACTTACTAACCAGATCAAAATATCACATGTGAAACAGTGCAGAAACTAATGCCTGCTTCCCTTCAAAGTTAGGAAGGGAGTTTGGAGATAAAATCATGTGAAAACCCCAGCATGGGGCAAGCAGGTATTTTGCTCCATTCATATGAATTGCTGTCATGTTATATCAATGTTTTAAAGTCAAGGAATGCAGCAGAAGTCATTGCTGCTCAATAGAAGGCAAGATTGTGATGAACACATCCATAGAGGGAGAAGAAATGGTGCCAATGAAATACAAATGGGAAAGTTAGGTTGACTTTGTTCTCCAGTATTCCTGTACTTGCTATTATTGTATGTGAAACCACTAAGAATAATTAAGGATCCTCACATGAAGGTTACAGAAAATATTTCAAATATATCCCACGTATGAGATTCCTCTTCTACCATTTGCATTTAACCAGGGAGGTATTTAAAATGTAAGGCATATTTAGACCATATGAAAGATTTCTTAATGTGAAATCTCACTTTTTCCAAAATACCTTCAGAGCAGGGGTGAAATCCAGCAGGTTCTGACAGGTTCTGGAGAACCAGTAGCAGAAATTTTGAGTAGTTCGGAGAACCGGCAAATACCACCTCTGGCTGGCCCCAGAGTGGGCTGGGAATGGAGATTTTGCAATATCCTTCCCCTGCCACACCCACCAAGCCATGCCCACAAAGCCACACCTACAGAACCGGTAGTAAAATAAATTGGATTTCACCACTGCTTCAGGGGCAGGATGTTAAAGGTCCATTAATTTCATTTTCGGCTTAGCTTTCTTGTTCTGATGTATCACATTTGAGTTTGATTCAGATCCATAGATTTAACTCATACAACTGATCAGAATTTTCTTTTGGAACGGTCCCATCTATAAGTTCCTGTGAGAAACATACAGCATTACGAAAAGAGAGAATGTTGAGGGAAATCGATGGCTGCAGGATTTTCATTATCCTTTGCTTTTCTTAGTCCAAGAGGTCTGATTTATTGTTCTGTATAGAAAAGAAAGCCACCGTCCTTCCATTAAGCCACCAAATGATAAAAAGTTCCTACCAAATCATCAAGATGATCAAGATCATTCTCGTTTTTTGTACAATAGGCAGCTGGATGCCAGGAAGTTCATGTAATAGGGATGTTTTATTGAGGGTTCCTAAATGGAATTCAAAGATAAAGTAGGAATGAAGGGGCTGGCAGAAGGGACATGCTGCAGACCCCGTCAGTCAAGAAATTTTGGCTGGCGGGATCCAGAAGAAGAGCCTTTTCTGCCATGGCTCCTGCCCGCTGGAACATCTTCCGACCCGTCCATTCCGCTCCCACCAACGGGCGTGGGGTTCCAATGGGGTGTGGCATGTTAGAGATGGCTAATGGAGTAGATAACACTCGACTTCCTCCCTGTGTGTACTTTGCTCCCTCTCCATCCTGCTCACTTTTATTGCATTTTAAATTTAAGATCCTTGTTAATCATGTATAGTGCATTTTATTCAATGTCTATAAGCTGCACAGAGTAGCCTTTGGTGAGATGGGTAGCATACAAGTTTGATAAATATAAATAAATGAATGAATAGAGAAATAGATAATAAATAAATGTATAGGAAGTACTGTCAAAGTAGAGTGGAATTTTGATTTTCCTGAGTATTTAGGATACTCTAACGAAAACCTTTAAAGATTAACAATATTTATTTACACACTTACTCTAATATACAGAGCTTATATGCACAGCCCCTTTATACAGTTTTTAATATACATCTTCTCAGTATGCCTTTCTATTACAAAATCCCCCTGTTGTCCTCCTTTGTATAAATTTACTTGATTCAAGGGTTTTAAAAGTTACCCAATGTAAAATAACTCTCTTTCATTTTCTCCCTCCCTCCCTCCCTCCCTCCCTCCCTCCGTGTGTGTGTGTGTGTGTGTGTGTGTGTGTGTGTGTGTGTGAATGAATGGTGGGTTGCCCCCGGTTCGCACCGGTTCTATAGAACCAGTAGTAAAACCGGCAGGAGGCTCCGCCCACTGACCCTGATATCATCAAAATGCTTCTGCACATGTCCTGTTGCGAACCAGTAATAAAGGTAAGTAGAACCCACCCCTAGTGTGAGTGTGTGTATGACTTACTGAAGTTATGTGGATCTTAGGTGATCCACTATGATGTGGCTTTTCACTTTATTAAAAGCATGTTGTACCCCTCTGATCCAGGAAAAGCATCTCAGCAAAGACATGGATGGATGTGTGTGTGTGTGTGTGTGTGTGTGTGTGTGTGTGTGTGTGAGAGAGAGAGAGAGAGAGAGAGAGAGAGAGAGAGAGAGAGAGAGAGAGAGAGAGAGAGAGAGAGAGAGAGAAAGAAAGAGAGAGAGAGAGAGAGAGAGAGAGAGAGAGACAGAGACAGAGACAGAGACAGAGACAGAGACAGAGACAGAGACAGAGACAGAGACAGAGAGATCTTCCTTGATCAAAGAACCCACATTGTGAACAGTGATTTCTGTATGAACATACATCAACTCCTATTGCCAGCAGAGCAAAATGATTTCACTGTTTTGAATCACAGCATCTGCTGGCTTTGATTTCACTGTTTTGAATCACAGCATCTGCTGGCTTCACCAGAGATACCTGTTAAGTAAACCGCAACTTTCAAACTCTGTGCAAGTCACTTTTATATCATCCTTAGGAAATTATAGAATTTTTGGATGCCTATTTTGCAGAGCAAATGGGATTTTGATTTACTTTTTTCCTAGAAGAAAGAATGCCTAGTGTGTTTCAATATTGTCATTTGTACAAAGGTTTTTATCCCCTATCCAAATCTGAAAGATCTACTTATCTAGTTGATAAGCCATGAAGAAAGCTAACAATCTTCCTCCCAGAATTTTGCCTAATTACTTTTAACACCATCTGGACTTTGTAGCTATCCCTGGTATTTGGAACATTCAGCTTATATTAAGAATTTTCTTTTTTTCCCCAGTCCTAAATTGCCATGAAAGCTTTGGTTGTTAGTATTATGAGAAAGAGGGAGAGTTTTATCATTTTTCCTCTTTCGATCATGCAGAACATCAAAACCTTGTATAACGTTCCCAATTAGTCATGTTCTACCATCTACCCATCCCAAACCAAAAGAAAGGGGTGGAGGTGGGGGAGAACCCTCAAACCTGCTAAAAAGCCTGAAGCAATGCAGGCTTTCTTCATATAGAAGGTGAGCCAAACCAATGTATCATCTGGAAATTTGTCATTGCTTGCCTCCAAGCAGGTAATTTATGAAAGTTAATAACTCCTAATCCCAGTGGAACTCCAGAAAAATGCATTCCTACTGAAGAAAATACAAGATGAGCAATATGTCCAGGTGTAAATACAAACACAAATCCTAGTATGATGGGAGAACATATTTTACAAAGCCACAGAGAGCTGAGGCTCTCCAAGAGGTCACCGAAGTGAAGAAAACACTAAATAACAAGGGCAAACTTTGGCAAAGGGCAATCAGATGGAAGAATGTGAAACATAGAAGCAAGACATTAAAGAGATATTTAGTACTAGTGGAGCTCAGGATCTAATACTGACCTCTTTCTCTAGAGCAGGGGTCTCCAAACTTGGTAACTTTAAGACTTTGTGGACTTTAATTGCCAGATTTCCTCAGTCAAACCTAAGTGCCATCTGGAGAAAAGAAAGGATTACGGAAACAGGTGAGTCCTCTGAAGGGGATACAGTTGTAATTACGTTGCAGGTTAAATGCTCTGGCAACTCTCCTTTCCTCCCAATCCATGTGATAAATAACATGGCCAGAAAAGGCCTTGAAAGATTTTCTGGAGTTCATAAAATCTTGGGCCAGAATGGTGAAGAAAATGGGAATACAGGTAGGTTTTTTTTTTTCCTTGTCATTTCTTCCTGTTGTGGGTCATGATACAAAAAGAGTGTATACAATCCTAGAAATCATAACTGGTTATGTAAAATGCCACTGGGAAGGGTTTGGATTGGGTAACAAAAGCTTGTGCTATCTTTAGAAGGGCCTTCGGGGGAAGAGGTGGGATTCATCTTTCAGCAAGTGGG
>NW_027257304.1:0-28428 GCF_029215685.1 Pituophis catenifer annectens
AGACCTACTTTAGACAAAAACTCATTGAGAACAGCAGAGAATTAAAAAGAATCGCTTCAACGGCCCTCTAAGAGGATGCAAATGACCAACTGTCTGCAAGGAATATAAATCCTTCCATCCCCCACTATCCTGTCAGAGCTGAAGAAGCTTCTTGGATGAGAAGTGAAACGTCTTCAAAGAAAAAACAAGGAAGTCACTCCAGTTGCCTTCAGAAAAAGTACCTTTGGGACAGCCATGACCTGGATGGGTGAGACTCTCTACAATCTGCAGAACAGTGGTGGCTGGTCAACTTTCAGGCTTATGAGAGTTTAAAACATTAAAAAGAGAAGTAGGGCAACTCTTATTTATTCATTTGTCTTGTTTATTATTCAGCTGGTTCGGACCAGTTTGCCCGAACCGGTAGCAGAAATCGCAAGTGGGGTGCTTTTTCTTCTGCCTCTGAAACTCTGAAACTCTGTTTCAGAAAAAACTTTTTTTCCTGCCTCTGAAAGCCTCTGAAACAGCTTCAGAAAAAAAGCCTCTGAAGCTCTGTTTGGGGGCTTCTTTTCTGAAGCTCTGTTTGGAGGCTTCTTTTCTGAAGCTTCTTTTCTGATGCTCTTTTCAGCCTCTGAAACCTTCCTTTGAGAAGCTGGGCAGGGCTACATTCAGAGTATAAGACGCACCCAGATTTTCACCCTCTTTTTGGGGGGAAAAAGGTGTGTCTTATACTCCAAAAAATACAGTAAGTGAATACCACCCCTGTATATGGCTGCCCAACTGACACACAGGTGTCTATGGGCAGTTTACAACATTAAAAATGCACAACATAAAAACCTATAAAACAATATTCCTCATCCCCTATGGCAGCAACAACACAATCAAATCAACCACCCTGATTGGCTCAATCTCCACTCACCATTCCCAGGCCTGTGGACAAAGCTACATCTTCAGGGCTTTTCAGAGAAGCACAAAGTGGAGGCCAATCATACTTTGTGGGAAAGATTTTCCATAGAGAAGGGTCCAAGAAGGTGTCCAATTTCAAAGGTTTTGGTAACAGAACAAAAGAGATATTCCTCTAGATATTAAATATTAAGGTCTCTCTCTCTTTTTTTTACATGGGGTTAAGACAAGGGTGAAATCCAGCAGCTTCTGACAGGTTCTGGAGAACCGGTAGCAGAAATTTTGAGTAGTTCGGAGAACCGGCAAATACCACACCTCTGGCTGGCCCCAGAGTGGGGTGGGAACGGAGATTTTGCAATATCCTTCCCCCAGGAGTGGGGAGGGAATGAGGATTTTGCAGTATCCTACCCCTGCCACACCTACCAAGCCACACCCACCAAGCCACACCACGCCTACCAAGCCACATTCACACAACCGGTAGTAAAAAAATGTGAATTTCACCACTGTGTTAAGACCAGGCAATAGTGATTATTTTAGATCAGTGATGCACGAACCTGTAAAGCAGAGTTTTGTATGTGATGCTATCTTAGAGAAGGTTTCCTGCCCAAGCATATTTTACACTTATGTGAGAAAGTCAGTAAGTCTGTCTATGAAAGGAGTAGTGTTAAGTCAGGTATAAGTTTGGATTTCAAACTCTAGATAGATTCTTGAGTGGCTGCAATGGAAGTGAGCAGTTCAAATAAACAACCTTAAATATTGATTTAGTGAAAGTTAATGATAGAATAAAATCTATATAAGGTTCTAATTGAGTCCTCATGATTAGTTCAAGCTATTCTAAAGATCATAGCTGCTTCATAACTTTATATGCCAATGGTCTAAATGTGATTTTAAAAAATCTAACTTAAATTTTGGAGATTATCTTCACAAGATGTGAAGTTTATATTTATTGTATAGTACCACTAAGGAAGGTTTGAAAATAGTTGTTCTGGAGACATCATTGAATTTAAACAGAGTTTTCTTTTCTAAAGGAGCTTCCAAATCATATTCCAAGGTACCATTTTTTCTATTCATAGAAAAAAAAATAGGAAGCGGACACTATAATATCTTTTCAATTGCTCAAATCAAAGAAAGCAGATGGAAGAGGTAAAATTCTTGACCCGTAAACAAGTTATTCTCTAGCTATATAATACCCTTCACTGGTTCCATTCAGTTCTAGTTTCTTTAAGTTACATGGTCTGATGTTGGTCAAGAGATATACTTCATCAGTTATAACCAACATTTAAATAGACTTAAATAGACTTGAGATTTTAGAGCAGGAATGAACAATTGTTCAGATATAATATATATGCCCTCTTCCTGCTGTTGATTTCTTCATTCATCATCAGGGAAACATTCTCAGCTGATATCAGCCTATATGGATGTTATCTAGCATAAACAGAGAAACACATCCTGTAATATCGTACCATTTCAAAGCAGTTATTTTTATTCTTGAGATGTCTTAGAAAGTATCCATGGGAGGGGTGGGGGGGAGGTTTGCCGAAGAGAGCCAAGAGGTAGATGTTGAAAATGAAACACTTTTCTTCTTCAATCAACTGACATTTCACTCATTTTCATTCTTTCATGTGGTTTTTAACTTTAGGAAGAAGTTAAAATGTGTGCACCAATTTCATATCAAAAACTTACCTATCTGACCCGAGTCATGTTATTTCTCAGAGTCAAAGGTAACACAATGATAGCTGTTGCAAGTAGTAACAAAAGCAAAGTTCCTTATAGAAGAAGAACTGTAAGTAGATTGAAGTATGTGTCTGAGTGTCTGTGTGCGTATATGCACATACACATGCACCAATAAAAACCAATACAAACTAAAAAAAAATTAAAAGAATAAAAATAGAAAGTGCAGAAAAGAAAAAAAAAGAATGTAGTAAAGAAAAAGAAAACTTCTTCTTCCTAACAACATGTATAAACAATTTTAGTAATTTACGAACTTCTCTTAAAACAAAACAAATGATTTTTGCTTCCCATAGTCCATCTCTTACCTACAAAGAAATCTTTAAAGTCTCATCATTCTGTCCTGATCAACAAAAATCCATTAAGGGTTAGTAGAGGTAAAAACACATCTATTTATCACTGCATTCAAATGCATTGAGCCTATTTTCTGGGGTGTTGGCTACTTCTGCCAGTTTAGTGTCATCTGCAAATTTTATTGGTACCCCTTTGTTGTGGTCCGTCAGCAGCCTGCGGAGCTGGCAGCGGAGTCGGACAGTGATGAGGCTGAGGAAGAACATGGGCCAGTCCTGGAGGCTGGGGAAGGCCCGGATGAGGGCTCTGCGTCAGAGGCAGAGATGGGGCCAGGGCCATTGGGGAGTAAGGTGTGGACTCCAGAGACTGAAAGGAGTGAGGCAGAGGAACAGGAGGAGCCTGTTCCTAATGCACGTATGAGAAGAGCTGCCAGAAGGCAGGAGCAGCTAAAGCAGAGAGAACAACTCGGGAGTAGGACCAAGAGATGATTGGCCCCTCCCATAAGCCTTAAAAGACCAGCAACAGCTCTTGGCCTCTTTGCCGGAAAACAACCATTGAGAGAATTGCTTCTTGTTTGGCTATAGTTATTTCTTCTGTTCCTGAACTATTGCCAAGAAAAGCCTTTGGCAGTCTAATTATCCCAAGGTCAGAGATAAACTAAAGACTGGTGTTTTGAGGACTTTGCTTTCATTTAATTTAGAATACACTGAGAATGAGTTAATTCTCAGCTGTTTTAATAAAATCTGTTTTTTGGAACTGTTTTGCATTTAATATCAACTACATGGGCCTGGGTCACAACACTCTTCTATTCCATCATCTAAATCCTTTATGAAGATATTGAAGAGTACTGGGCCTAAAACAGAATCTTTGGGGATCCCACCTTATTTCCCTCCATATAGATGTAGAAATAGGCATTGGTCTATTTTGTCAAATGCCTTACTGAAGTCTAAGAAAACTACTGTATATCCACAGCATTTTCCTGATCCACTAATTTAGTCAAAGAAGGCAATAAGTTTTGTCCAGCATGATTTATTTTTAACAAACCCATGCTGGCTTCTTTGACAAAAGTCACTAAATTAGTTGATCACCTTGCTTGGTCCCAAATCTGCTGCTTTATTACCTTTTCCAGGAGTTTTTTCAGTATTATTGTCAGGTTGATTAATCTTTAATGTCCTAGATCCACTCCCCCTCCCCCACATTTTTTTTTTGAGGATTGAACCACACCAGTCCTTTTGCAGTTCTCTGGCAGTTTCCACATGCTCTTTAAGAGACCTGTCTTTGATGAATTCAGAGAGAGTTTAGAAATAATTCCATGAATGGAAATCCTAAAGGACAAAACAACTAAAAATGCTTGGGAAACTCTGAAAAATAAGATTATAAAAACCCAATCTAACCCAATACAATAAGTCTAAGCATTATATAGTCCCAGTGAATAGTATATAGTCCCAGCAACTAGGGAACTAGGGCCGCGTGGGTTATTACGGGAGCTTCCCGATACTCCTGGGTTACACCTCTCCTGCGTGAGCTGCACTGGTTGCCGGTGGTCCTTCGGATCCGCTTCAAGGTGCTGGTTCTCACCTATAAGACCCTTCATGGCATGGGCCCGGGGTACTTGCAGGATCACCTATTACTGGCCTCCCACCGCCCAGTGCGCTCACATAGGGCTGCCCTCTTCCGGGTGCTGTCAGCCAGACAATGTCGGCTGATGTCGCCCAGGATGAGAATGTTCTCTGTGGCTGCATCGGCCCTCTGGAACGAGTTACCCACCGGGCTCCGGACGACCCCTGATCTCCGTTCCTTCCGCAAAAATCTGAAGACATGGCTTTTTAAGCAAATTGTCTGATACTGTTTTGGGAGATTAATTAATTGTGGGATTTTAATTTTTTAATCTTTTAATCTTATATATTATTGCTGTTTTATTGTGATTTTATTGTTGCGAGCCGCCCTGAGTCCTTCGGGAGAAGGGCGGCATATAAATTTTAATTAAAAAAAAAAAAACCCTTTATGGCAACTATTCAGCTAGACCAAACAGGAAACTATATCAGACAGCAGCAATATAGGAAAATGCTTGTGGTGGATGATCACTTTAGTAACAATGGAAAAGGCATCTCTTCATACAGAGATAGGAGAAGGCACTGCTAAACCACCCCTTTATTCCAGCGAGAAAACAAGAAGTTAATGCTGGATTGTAAATTCTTCAAATTGGATAGACTCAGCCTGCCACTAAAGAAGAACTGAGGATCTTACTGATGGTGTTTATGATGTGACTAGATGAAAGGTTTCAGGGAAAGGAAAACTGAAGCTGCAAAGACAGGATGATAGGGAGCATGGGAAAACTCAACACAATGAAATATGACATGACTCGATTACACATAACATCTTAGGCAACAGCTAATTGAGATTGACCATACTTTAGGCATATGCAAATTGAAACGGACTGGAAATGGACACTTTCTGTTCAAAGATCATAGTGTTTACTATTCAGGGTATAAAAACTAAAGAAAGGATGTATTGCTTTGAGATAGCACTTGGTTGCAATGCAGATAATCTTTAATACACTGATTATCCATATTTATGGTTCAACCACAGAAGAAGAAGAAGAAGAAGAAGAAGAAGAAGAAGAAGAAGAAGAAGAAGAAGAAGAAGAAGAAGAAGAAGAAGAAGAAGAAGAAGAGGAGGAGGAGGAGGAGGAGGAGGAGGAGGAGGAGGAGGAGGAGGAGGAGGAGGAGGAGGAGGAGGAGGAGAGAGGAGGAGGAGGAGGAGGAGGAGGAGGAGGAAGAAGAAGAAGAAGAAGAAGAAGAAGAAGAAGAAGAAGAAGAAGAAGAAGAAGAAGAAGACTCTAATGAGTTTTATGATCATGCACAATCAACAGAAATTATGAAATCAACAGAACATGCATGCAAGGCATACTGTTTGTGGTTGGAGATTGGAATGGCAATAGAATGCAAAACAATGTTGTTGGATGGTATGGCCTAGGAAACAGAAATGAAGCAGAAGAATGGATCATCAGTTTCTGCCATTCCAATTATTTCTTCATCGCTAACAGTGTGCAAACAAACAAAACAGCATCTATATACACAGAAATTCATTAACTATATTATTGGTATAAGGAGTGGAAGACTTCCAAAAACAAACTTCCTTGTTTGTACATTTAGTTATTTTTTTTAAAAGAAGCAAATATGTGGGGACTAAATATAAAGAAGGCCAAACTATTGCCAATGCAACAATCACTCTTAGAATTAACAATGAATATTTAGAAGTGGTGGATAACTTCTGCCTTTTAGAATCAGCTATTAGCAGTCACCACTTCAGCAAAGACAGCTACACCAACTCCACAATATGAAATTCTTTATGGGATAAATCCAGTGGTGAAATGTAAAATTTGTTACTACCGGTTCTGTGGGCGTGGCTTGGTGGGGGGAGGGTAATATGACTGAGTGGGCATGGCCAACTTTTTTTTTTTTAACTTTTAAAACCATTTTTTCTACAACTTCTTCGACGGAAGAGGTTGTAAAAAAAATGCTTTTAAAGCCTCTGATGATCCCAGCTGACTTGCCTGATTGGCAGAAGCTTTTTTTTTTTTAAGCCTCTGATGATCCCAGCTGACTTGCCTGATCGGCAGAGGCTTTTTTTCCTTTTAAAAACATTTTTTCTATAACCTCTTCGGCCGAAATAGGTTGTAGAAAAAATGGTTTTAAAAGCCTCTGATGATCCCAGCTGAGCCGCGCGATCATCAGAGGCTTTTTATTTTACTTTTAACAGCATTTTTTCGGTCAAAGAGTTTGTAGAAAAAATGCTTTTAAAAATAAAAAAAAAAGCCTCTGATGATTGTGCTGCTCAGCTGGGCAATGGGGGGGGGGGCAGGGATTTTTGCTACCGGTTCTCCGAACCACTCACCTCCATCGCTACCGGATCGAGTGATCCGGTCCGAACAGGGATCATTTCACCCCTGGATAAATCCCAGCTACCTTGGATATAGTAGCAAGATACCAAAAGCCACCAGTTTCCCAATCTTGCTCTATGTGTATCTTAAAAAGTAAATCCAGTTAACTGACTTTAAAAGATAATATATTCTGACTTCAGCTGTTTTTTTTTTTTTTTTTTACAGCATGTGATGTGGTTTGCCATTATCCTCTTCCAGGAAATCTCTCCCCACTTTACTTCAACCTAACCAACAGGTGGTTCTCCATCCCAGGTGATGTCCACTCCAAATATCAATGAGGGCCATCATTATTTCATCTCTAAGATAACTCAAGGTCAGCTCTGTACTGTAGCCTGCTGAGGTTAATGGGATTTACTGCCAAATAAATATAGGTATTAGAAGGCAGCCATACTCATATTCTTTCAAGAAGATACTGTACTTACAGTTTTGTCCGGTGCAGAATTAGGCAGAATGGAATCAATGTTTTTAGATGCAACAAACTGCATAGTGTACACCTATGTATCATGGTCCTTAGGCACACATGTTGGTGAATTTATCTCATTGAAAAAAATGGATTTATTTCTGAGCAAGACTGCACATGAGGAGACAATAAGACAACATCTGTGTTTAGTCATGAGTGAAATTTCTCAGTGGATGTTTCCGTCTTAACTTTATGCTGTGCTTACCTTGCTATGAATTAAATCTCTACAGATCTAGTTGAAAGTGCCAAAATATGCGTGTGAAGCTCAGTGGTGGGATTCAAATTTTTTTTACTACTGTGGCCATGGCTTGGTGGGTGTGGCAGGGGAAGGATACTGTAAAATCTCCATTCCCTCCCCACTCCAGGGGTAGGATACTGCAAAATCTCCATTCCCTCCCCACTCCAGGGGTAGGATACTGCAAAATCTCCATTTCCTCCCTATCAGCTGGGACTCAGGAGGCAAGAATAGATGGGGGCGGGGCCAGTCAGAGGTGGTATTTACCAGTTCTCTGAACTACTCAAAACTTCCACTACCAGCTCTCCAGAACTGGTCAGAACCTGCTGAAACCTGCTGAAACCCACCTCTGGTGAAGCTTTTTTTTCTTTTTGCCCATAAGTGCATATGAGCATACTGTACTTCCTACATAAACCATTCACACAATCTTCCCAGATCCTTATGTATTCTGTAGGAACTTCTCTCCGAACAAGGGCATTTGTAACATATCACACATAGAAATTTGCAACATCAAAACAAACCAAGACCAAATGACCCAATGAAACTTGAGCTGTTTTTCTCATGCATAAAACCAAGCTGTGAGCACCAGACTCCCAGTGGCATTTTGAATTTATCCACAGAGATTGGGAACAAATACAGATAAGATCTTTTTTGAAAGTATCATAAATTAGCACCCATACAGTGGTGGGATTCAGCCAGTTCTCTCCGGATCGCGCAAACAGGTAGCAGCAACTGTGGGAGGCTCCGCCCACCTGCCCGGACTTAATGCGTGACTACTGTGTATGCGCAGAAGGCCATGCGCATGTGCAGAGATGGCACATGTGAGTGAAGCTAGCATATGCACACGTGCGCACACATTTGCGAACCGGTAGGGAAGGTAAATGAATCCCAATTCTGCACCCATGGTATTGGAATAAGTTATTGATTAAAAGATAATAACTTGTTGGCCTGTGAGCCATAGGTGATCTCAACAAAAAGAGATCAACTACATCTGCATAAATTTTCCTCCTCTGTGATCTTTCTGAAGAAAGAAAGGCCAACAAGCAACTCTTTTGAGGGTGAATTTTCTTAGGTTAGATCACATGTTAGTTATGTGACGAGCCTAAAGCCTTAAATAATTTACATTTCACTATGCACATAAATGACTACATCAACATAATCCCCTGTATATTACATATATGGATGAATTTTATTACTCAAAATGTACCTTAGTGACTTGTAAGAATCCAAAATGTAGAGGTAAAATCTAAAGGTGCTTCATGACTAATTTTTATTGCAAACAGTTCCAAGATACATCAATTGCTGGTGATAATCTTTTAGGATGAGGAAGGACATCTATTTACATTGTGGTATGGAGGACTAACCAATCATCCGAAATTAACTTACCTTCAAGTTTGAGTATTCATACTATCTCTGGGAAGAGCCATAATGCTTCTTTCCCACTAAAGAAGGGTGGAGGCTCTGCCCTTGCTCACAATTTGCTTCGACCCTTCTCAACAATTCTACTTCAATTTGGAAAGTATTGTCTATCCCTGAATCCCCGAATGAAGTCCTCCTTCCCACATATATAGCCCATAAGAAAGAAAGTTAGATCAACATGGATCTTTCCAGGGGTGAGCTGCTAGGGATTCACAGGGGTTTGGGAGAACCTCTAGCTAAGATTCAGAGTTCAGTTCAGAGAACCCCCAAATCCCACTCCTGGCTGGTCCTGCCCAGCCCCTGCCCCACCCTTTCCAGAAGTCCCCATGGAGCCCATTTTGGATGCAGGTAAGTGCAGGGCATGCATGGAGGCTCAGGGAGAGCAAAAAATGGGCCTAGGAGGGCCTCTGGAGCCTGGGTAGGCCATTTTCACCCACCCGGAGGCTCAAGGAAAGCCTCCGGAGCAGGGATGTAATGCTCCTGGTTCGGACTGGATTGCCCGATCCGGTAGCGATGGTGGCAGATGGTTAGGAGAACCAGTAGCAAAAGTCCCTGCCCCCCCCCCCATGCCCAACTAAGCCGTGCGATCATCAGAGGCCTTTTTTTTTTTACTTTTAAAAGCAATGCTTTTAAAAGTAAAAAAAAAAAGATTGCATGCCACAGCTGATCACCCCCCCACGCACTGTTCTACTTACCGCATGCTTCCTTTTGGCGTGCACTGCCCGCGCGCACCTTGCATTTGGTGCATAGTGACACACTGCACATGCACAGCCAGAGAACCGGTAGTAAACCGGTTCAGATTTCACCACTGCTCCAGAGCCCGGGGAGGGCAAAAACGCCTCCCTCCGCCATGGTGCAGGAGGCCCACTAGGCCACACACACCATGGCCACGCCCACCCAGCAATTGGGCAGAGAACCCCTTGCTAAAATTTTTGAAGCCCACCCCTGGATCTTTTCTATATTGAAAGCTGAAAATAGGTCTTCCTACTAAGAAATAGGGGCTCTGAACTTTTATAGAGAGGAGGCGGCCTCCTAAAAACATGCACTAATTATACAGAAAGAAAACTTGCTCCTTATTTATGGATAATTACTGGGCAAGACTGAACCGCAGAAGTTAAAATATATGATTTGATGGTGCTAAAGATTCTTTTCAATTACATTTTCTTCCTAGTGTTGTTTTTGCAAGTGCAGGATTTTTTTTTTTTTTTTTTTAAAGATCGACCAAGCTTTGATATTTGTTGTGTCAGGAATTTATTGACTGTCTTGTTGCCCAAACCTAGAGTCACGGGCTGAAATAGAGTGACTGGCCATCACCCAGCTGACTTTCATGCCTAAATTGGGACTAGAACTCACAATCTCCTAGTTTTTAGCCTGGTACCTTAACCACCAGACCAAAGTGGCTTTCTTTCTCTGCAGTAGCAATAACAGAGGGTATTTGTTCTCCAAAGGTATAGCAAGGCGTCCTTGATGCTCTCTGAGCTTGCTTGTTTTCTTGCTGATGTTTCATTACAGAGGTGGTATTCAGCAGGCTCTGACCAGTTCTGGAGAAGCAGTAGTGGAAATTTTGAGTAGTTCGGACAACCAGTAAATACCACCTCTGACTGGCTCCACCCCCATCTATTCTCTGCCTCCTGAGTCCCAGCTGATTGGGAGGAAATAGGGATTTTGCAGTAACCTTCCCTTTGTTCTGCCCCAGCTCCGGATTTCCGAGGATATTGACACACACCAATGGTCCTTATCAAATTTATTAAGTAGCAAGAATAAATAAGACCAGCAAAGGTTGGCAACCAGCCCAGAAAACAAGATATGATAAACCAAAATACTCTGATAAGAAATATGAGTTGTTTCTAGCAAGAAACTTACTAATGGCATGCGACTTAAATAGGCTAAGGGAGTGGCCAATTATCCTCAAGCCTTACTCTCAAGGAGACCTCTTCCTCCTGAGTAGCCACTCCTGCCTTTTGGCAGCCCTGCGTGCTCGAGCATTGAGGAGAGGCTCCTCCACTTCGCTCTCTCCACTTGAAGGAGCCTCTGAAGGTTCTGAAGGCCCTGGCTGAGTCTCTGCCTCTGGCACCACATCCTCTTCAGCCTCCTCGCTGTCTGACGCGAGCGCTGGTTGCGCAGGCTGCTGGCGCAACACCACACCAGCCTCCTCTTCATCGGGATCAGCCACGATCTGCGCAGGCCGCTGGCGGGCCACAACATCCCTGGAGTGGAGAGGGAATGGAGATTTTATAGTGTCCTTCCCCTGGAGTGGGGAGGGAATGGAGATTTTACAGTGTCCTGTCCACCAAGCCATGCCCACCAAGCCACGCCATGCCCACCAAGCCACGCCCACAGAACTGGTAGTAAAAAAAAATTGAATCCCACCACTGTTTCATTACCCTAGGTAACATCATGGTTTGTGTGATCTGCTCGTGTGATATGTTCGTGTGACCGGGGCGAGGGTGGGGTGATTTTATTTTATTATATTAATTTGATTCTTTTTATTAGTTTTATTGTTTAAAATGAGGTTTTATATTCTTTTCATTTTTAAAAATACAATACTTTACATATATACATACAAGGTTATTGCAACTAACGTATACAAATATGCGCCTATACCACTAATACAATTCATTTCATTTCCCTCTCTTTTCTTTCACCCAATTATACCATGAATTCCAACATTTGTAATAATCAGAATCTTTTTTGGTTCCTAAGTAATTTCGTTAACCGGTCTGCCTCTGCGCATTCTGTAATTTTCCAAATCAATTTATTTTCTGTGGGTATTAATTCGTTTTTCCATTCTTGCGCGTATAGTATCCTAGCTGCAGTAGTGATGTGGAGGATCAAGTACCATTTTTCCTTAGTTATTTTGTCTGGTTTCATTCCTAATAAAAAAATCTCTGGTTTCAGCTCTATGTTATATCCTGTAATTTCCACTATCCAGTTCCGAACCTTGGACCAATATTTGGCTGCTTTGGGGCACGTCCACCATTGGTGGTAGTATGTCCCACTACCATTCCCACACTTCCAGCAGGCCGGGGAAACTCCCGGGAATGATTCTTGCGATTCTTGCCGGGGGGATGTGGTTTTATATTCTATAAGCCGCCTTGAGTCGCCATGTGCGAATAGGCAGCAATATAAATTCAATAAATAAATAAATCATCAATGCTAGTTAGGGTAATAAAACATCTGCAAGAAAAGAAACAAGCTCAGAGAGCACCAAGGATCCCTCATTTCAACCCTGAGCTACAAATATTCTCCTTTAAAGTTATAGTAAACATCTTGAATCAACTTCTTGGGTGCCAAAGCCAATTTACTGATTTAAATGTGGTTCAGTGGCTGCCAAGTACAGTAGGAGGAAATAAGGTTCTTGTAATATTTAGTTGTTCTACAATCCCTTACTCACATTCTGTAAAATAAAAAATATTTCTAGCTGTGGTCTATATTTTTTTTTATGTGACATTTTGTAATGAGAAAGTAAACCCACTAATTAGTACAAGTGAGACAGCTGTAGCAATAGATGTTGACACTAGGTTCATGGATAAATTGCCAATTGATAATGTTCCCAATGTTCCTGGAATACCCACAAGCCAGAAGAAAAACAAAGTTTAAACAACTAATCTGCATCTGATGAAAAGCCTCGCAATAAACATTAGAAGCCAGGATTCAACAATTCAGCAAGTTACCAAAACATTAACAATTGGAAATTTTTTGTAAAGTGTAAAGGTAAAGGATCCCCTCGCACGTACAGTATGTGCTAGTTGTTCCCGACTCTAGGGGGCGGTGCTCATCTCCATTTCAAAGTCGAAGAGCCAGCGCTGTCCAAAGATGTCTCCACGGTCATGTGGCCGGCATGACTAAATGCCAAAGATGCACGGAACGCTGTTACCTTCCCACCAAAGGTAGTCCCTATTTTTCTATTTGCATTTTTTTACGTGCTTTCGAACTGCTAGGGTTGGCAGAAGCTGGGACAAGTAACGGGAGCTCACCCCGTTATGCGGCACTAGGGATTCGAACCGCTGAACTGCCGACCTTTCGATTGACAAGCTCAGTGTCTTAGCCACTGAGCCACCGAGTCCCTTTATTTGTAAAGTATAGGGTGTAGTAAACAATAATGTCACTTACTAGCAGCACTGAATGTTTAGTTGTTTCTCTCCTTTCAGAAGTGATGATCAACATTAAGGCTTTAAATCAGGAAATACTTGTTCTAGCTGTCACTGCAAAACTGGAAAACTTGGATGAACTCCTGAACAGCCCAGATAAGATGAAAACTCAAGCAAAGACCAAGTTAGCAATCTTTCTCTTATCTGAATTTTCCTATTACCTTATTCATTACCATCCTCTGAACATAATTTAGGATTGCCTTTACAGTTACATCATCTGAAAACACTTGATAATCATTCTGGGGAAATCAATATATTAAAAATAATTCTATCATACCCTCTTGATTTACAGTTGCCTACGGGTTATTTAACCAATTAATCATTTATGTAAAAAGTGATCTGAATTTTTATTTTATTTTTTTGAAGTCTTCCAATATTTGAGGGGCTGTCACGGAGAAGAGGGGTCAACCTATTCTCCAAAACATTTGAGGGCGGATCAAGATGGAGAATTATCAAGGAGCGATCCAGCCTAGAGAAGCAAGAACAATTCCTGACAGCAAGAACAATTAACCAGTGGAAGGACTTATCTCCAGAAATTGTGAGTCTCCATCACTGAAGATTTTTAAGAAGAATCTGACAGCCATTTGTCTGAAATGGTACAGGGCAGGGGTGCCAAACTCGTGGCATCAGGTTGTCATCACGTGAATTTCCCCCCTTTGCTAAACTGGGGGTGGGCATGGCCAGCGTGTGACACATCCAGCCTGTGGGCCGTGAGTTTGACACTCCTGGAATAGGGTCTCCTGGTTGAGCAGAGAGTTGGATTAGAAGATCTTCAAGGTCCCTTCCAATTCTGTTATTCTGTATTCTGTAAATGCAGCTGAATTTTTCTCCAACAGTGAGTCCAGCTTCCGTTCATGCTATAGTACCTAATAGATTACAGATATTCCTTCTGAGATTTTTTTTCATGGTACTGTGTCCAACATTAAGAAGGACTATTTTGTGTTACTTATGGTCACACAGATATCCCCTAGCATACTTTTTGGTATGCAAATCAATGCAGCATTATTATAATTTTATAGAACATTGTAGAATATGGCTAAAAAAACCCCCAAAAAGTGAATAGTTTCTTCGCTGATTTCATTTCTACAGTTTGCTATGCTCTCATTCTGGAAAAATAGATAAAATATGAGAATTGAATTCAGCAGCTTTGATTTATATGTTCCGAATGCTTCACCCATTGTTAGGAATAAGAGAATTCCATTTCTGCCTACAGGCTGAGATGATGGCACTTGATCTCTGCCTGCATTTTGCAGAATGTATGATAGTTGTGGATTTCTGCTTCTCGAAGTTTATCTAGTCCCATATAATTGTCAGATTAATACAATAAACTTTGGCCTCATGCTAGAAAATATATAGTATTAATCTTTTAACTGCCTTTCCAGAATATGACTTCATAGTGGAAAGAGATTTTAATGTTACAACATGTTGTCATCACGGGTGAAATCTACTTACCTTCCCTACAGTGTGCGCTCCATGTATGTACTCTCCACTCACGTGCACACATGCGTCACATGCAATTTTGGACCCTCTGCGCATGTGCAAAGCCTTCTGTGCATGCGCAGAGGGTCAAAAACAGGTTACTTCCTGGTTAAAACCAGGAAGTAACGATGTCTGGGCGGATAGGTGGAGCCTTGCACTGCTGCCGCTACCAGTTTTCTGAACCACGTGCCACCGCTACTGGTTCTCCCGAACCGGTGTGAACTGGTAGCATTTCACTCTGGTTGCCATATTTACATGATAGAGTTTGCCTGGTTCCATTTCAAGGATGCCAAACTAAAGATAACTTATTAAATTAGTTATTGGTACCTCGGTATTCAACTGCTTCAAAACTTGTCAAATTTGGTGCTCAATGCATTTTACATGAAAATGTTGTCCCAGTACTCAGCATTTGTTTGGTACTTGACATACTGACATAGGAAGAAGGGGATGGCTGTTGGAATGGACATGAAGTCAGCCATGCTAGGAAGGTCGCTGATGTAGGAAAAGGAACAGATAGAAAATTCTTCCCAGCTGAAAAAAAGGGTTATGTGGTAAGTCATGTGGTTTGTTTGGGACTCACTTTTTTAGTACACATTGCACTTCCCAGAACCAATTAATGCCAAGTACCAAGCTACCACTGTATATTCATTTGGTTTTTGTCCGTAACAAAAGACTAGAACTCACAATCTCCTGGTTTCTAAGCCAGCATCTTAACCAGTGCACCAAACTGGCTCTCAATTGCTACGTTATTATGGTATTATCTCTCATGTTTACTTAAACTGATTGCCTATTTAATTGTGGATAGCCACTTTGGCAGTGACCACATACCTGAAGTTATCCTGAAGTTGTGATAGAAACTTTGTTTCTCTCACTGAGTGAAAACCAGGTGAAGAATTCCAGTCTGGAAATTTCTTTTATATTCTAGTTTTTCTACATTTATAGGTACAAATTATCTTTCAGCTGGAAAAGAATGTTGATGGGAATCCTTCTCCAAATGTTGTGATGTAGCTCATAAATAAAAAGGAATGCAGACAAAAACATGCCATAATAGGAAAATACATTTAATTTAATTTAATTTAATTTCCAATTTATATACCGCCCTTCTCCCTGAGGACTCAGGGCGGTGTACAGCCAAGATAAACAACATAGAATACAAATATTAAAACATTTAAAAATATATATAAATTTTGGCCCGAAAGTTAAGAATCACAGACTAATTAAAAGAATTTTAAAATTTTAAAAATTTCTTCTTAAGCCAACCCGGCTTGCTGAAAAAGATAGGTTTTCAGGGAACGACGGAAGGCATTGAGGTCCTGGATTCTTCTTATCTCCGGGGGCAACTGATTCCAGAGGGTGGGGGCCCCCACAGAGAAGGCCCTCCCCCTGGGGGCCACCAGCCTACATTGTTTGGCTGATGGCACCCTGAGGAGGCCCTCTCTGTGGGAGCGCACGGGTCGATGGGAGGTCATCGGTAGCAGCAGGTGGTCTCGGAGATAGCTAGGCCCTATGCCATGGAGCGCTTTAAAGGTGATAACCAACACCTTGAAGCGCACCCGGAAGACCACCGGGAGCCAGTGCAGCTCGCGCAGGAGCGGTGTTACATGGGAGCGCCATGTTGCTCCCATCACTACCCGCGCTGCTGCATTCTGGACCAGCTGGAGCCTCCGGGTGCTCTTCAAGGGGAGCCCCATGTAGAGAGTGTTACAGTAGTCAAGGCGAGAGGTGACGAGGGCGTGAGTGACTGTGCACAAGGAATCCCGATCAAGAAAGGGCCGCAACTGGCGAATCAGGCGAACCTGATAAAAGGTCCCCCTGGTAACAGCCGTCAGATGTTCCTCCAAAGACAGCTGCCTATCCAGGAGGACGCCCAGATTGCGAGCCCTTTCAGTGGGGGCCAAAGACTCGCCCCCAATAGTCAGTGATGGAGTCAACTGACTATATCGGGATGCCGGGAGCCACAGCCACTCAGTCTTGGAAGGGTTGAGCCTGAGCCTGTTCCTCCCCATCCAGATCCGCACAGCCTCCAGGCACTGGGACATCACTTCAAGGGCATCGTTGGGGTGGCCTGGGGTGGAGATGTACAGCTGGGTGTCATCAGCGTACTGGTGGTATCTCACCCCAAAGCCACGGATGATCTCGCCCAGAGGCTTCACATAAATGTTGAACAGAAGGGGCAAGAGGACCGATCCCTGCGGCACTCCACAAATGAGAGGCCTCGAGGTCGACCTCTGCCCCCCTGCCAACACAAACTGCGACCGGTCGGAGAGAAAGGAGGAGAACCACCGCAACACGGTGCCTCCCACCCCCAACTCTTCCAGCCGGTGCAGCATGATACCATGGTCGATGGTATCAAAAGCCGCTGAGAGATCTAATAGGACCAGAACAGAGGAATAACCCCTGTCCCGAGCCCTCCAGAGATCATCAACCAACGCGACCAATGCCGTTTCCCTGCTGTGCCCAGACCTGAAACCCGACTGGAACGGATCTAGATAGGATGTTTCCTCCAGGAATTGTGGAAACTGTTGCGCGACCACACTCTCAACAACCTTCGCAATGAAGCGAAGGTTGGAGACAGGACGATAGTTAGCCAATATTGCTGGATCCAGGGACGGCTTCTTGAGGAGAGGCCTCACCACCGCCTCTTTCAGGGCAGCGGGGAAGTGACCCTCACTCAACGAAGCATTAATGACGCCCTGGAGCCAGCCTCGTGTAACCTCCCGGGAAGCCAGTACCAACCAGGAGGGACACGGGTCCAGTAAACATGTGGCCGCACTAAGTCTCCCCAAAATCCTGTCCACATCATCGGGAGTCACAGCATCAAACTCCTCCCAGATAACATTCTCAAGACTGTTCCTCGTCACCCTGCCCTGATCTACCCAGTCAGAGTCCAAATCCCCCTGGATCTGAGCGATTTTGTCATACAGGTATTGTCCGAAATCCTCCGCCCTGCCTTCTAAGGGATCCTCCCGCACTCCCAGATGGAGCAGGGCGCGGGTCATCCTAAACAAGGCGGCCGGATGATTCCCTGATGACGCAATAGAGGCGGAAAAGTAGTTAGACTTTGCCGTCTTTATCGCCACTAGGTAGGCCTTAATATGCGACCTTACCAGTGTTCGATCAGATTCAGCGAGACTGGCCCTCCAACCGCTCTCCAGGCGTCTTTTCCGGCGCTTCATTTCCCTCAGCTCCTCAGTAAACCAAGGAGCCACCCGGGATCGGCATCGGGTCAGAGGCCGCAAAGGCACAACTCGGTCCAAGGCCCCACCAGCCGCCCAATCCCAGGCGGCTACCAGGTCCTCGGCCGAGTCATGTGCTAGATCCTCAGGAAATGGCCCAAGCTCCGTCTGGAACCTATCAGGATCCATCAGGTGCCTGGGGCGGATCCATCTAATTGGGTCCGCCTCCCTGCGGCGAGGGGTCGCGGTTCGAAGATCTAGGCGAAGGAGTGAGTGGTCAGTCCATGACAAGGGTTCCATGTCTATATCCCCTATAACAAGACCACTCAACCACTGGCCAGAGACAAAAATCAGATCCAGAGTGTGACCTCCCCTGTGAGTAGGGCCATGAACTAACTGGGTCAGGTCCATGGCCGTCATGGAAGCCATGAACTCCCGAGCCACCTCAGACGTTTCACCGACGGATGGCAAGTTGAAATCACCCATGACTAAAAGCCTGGGTGTATCTACTGCCACCGTGGCTATCACGTCGAGTAGCTCAGGTAGGGCTGTTGCCACGCGGCAGGGAGCCAGGTACGTAAGCAACAAGCCCATCTGAACCCCACGGCCCCACCTCACAAGGAGGGACTCACATTCGGCTATCTGAGGCACAGTGGTCTCCCTCGGATCCAGAAATGTTTGTTCATTGACTGAAGTTAATATATTGTGTAAAGCTCCCGTCGCGATCTGTATGTGAATTAATACTTTGTTTGTAAAGAAATAAATAAAAAATTTAAAAAAAAGAAAAGAAATGTTTGTTCATGATGGGATTTATGGAGAAGAAATGGTAAACTGAAGATGGCTGCTTTAAAATAACTGCAGTGGAATAAAGAGCCAGCAAGTACACCAGAATTCCTCTCTGGACAAGGAGAGAACTTGAGATCACCCATAAGTAGTCCAGACAGTTGCTCCTCATGAGGATACTATAAAATAGCAGCAGGGGTGGGCTGCTGGGGGTTCGCAGGGGTTTGGGAGAACCTCTAGCTAAGATTCTGTGCAGTTCAGAGAACCCCCAAATCCCACTCCTGGCCCACCCCACCCCTCCCAGGAGTCCCCACACTGCCCGTTTTGGATGCAGGTAAGTGCAGGGAATGCATGGGGGCTTGGGGAGGGAAAAAATGGCCTACCAGAAGTTCAGGAAGGCTGGAAACAGGCCCGTTTCTGGCCTCCAGAGGGCCTCTGGAGCCTGGGGATGATGTTTTCGCCCTCCTGGAGGCTTGAGGAAAGCCTCCGGAGCCCAGGGAGGGCAAAAATGCCCCCACCCCTGCCATGGTGCAGGAGGCCGACTAGGCCACACCTACCATGGCCATGGCCACCCAGCAACCAGGCAGAGAACCCCTTGTTAAAATTTTTGAAGCCCATCCCTGGATAGCAGTCTCCAGCAGATTTAGAGTTCTGAGAGATGAGGGAATGGCCATCTTTTTGCTCAAACTGTGGTTGGTGCCTTTTAAAGGGCATTAGGCTCACATACTTCTTCTTCTAATCACGTTCAGAAATTGCTTATTAACTGTTCTTTATCTATTATGAATCTTTCAACCAATACCAGGTGATCTTCCTTCAATCTTAACAGAAAGAAATTTTAAAAAGAAGTTTAAGGAATTAAAAATATTTCTTTGAAATAAATAGCCAAAGGGTGATTAGAATTTTCATTTTGTAAAACTACAAATCAACTATGGGTCCAGATAAATTTGAAATAAGATTTTGGAATTAATTATAAGAATCCTTCCCATGGTAAAATACTTTTTTTTTTTGAATTCTTTTAAAAACAAATTATTTTAACATTGGACATATTGAAGGATATTTTTGGATAATGAACCCCAAAGTTAATTTTAAGAGTGTTTGCCTTTATAGATGGACAGGATTAAAATGTTATGAAAGAAGAACAAGTTTTACTGGACAAAACTGAAATTCATCTTAAAGTGAATTTAAAAATGACATGCTACAAGAATAGTATGGAAAAAGCTGCTATACTGGACCTATAAATGAAAGCAGTTGATATCTTAATAATTAAAAGGAATATACAAGCAACAAACCAAGAGAGTGACCGATGTACTTTCCTATATTGAATTTACAAAAGAGGTTTGTTAAAGATGTAAAGAATTTGGTCAGTCCTGAAAGAGAATTTTTTTTTTTTAAATTGAATTCTTGGGCATTATATTTGAAGGAACTAAAGAGCCTTCCATCCTTTTGAGGTAGGTAAAATGAGGACCTGGATTGTGTGGGCAATAAGCTGACTTTGTATAAGAAAGAACACCACTTGGGGGGGGGCGAAAGCCCTACCAAGCAGATATATACAAAAGTATGAAGGCTATTGCTTAACGCATTGTAAGCCCCCCTGAGTCTTTGGAGAAGGGCGGTATATAAATCGAACCAATAAATAAATAAATAAATAAATAAATAAATAAATAAATAAATGTCATTTCTTTATACATTTCTTTTCATTTCTTTACTATATTCTTATTTTTCTTTCTTCTTTCTATTTTTTCTGCACTTTCTATATTTCTTTCTATTCTTTGATTTTTTTTTTTTTAGTGCGTACCCTGTTCCCCCCAAAATAAGACATCCCCTGATAATAAGCCCAATCGGGCTTTTGAGCGCATGGCAATAAGGCCAAGCGCTTATTTCAGGGTTCAAAAAAAATATAAAACAGGGTCTTATTTTTGGGAAAACACGGTATTAGTTTTTATATTTTTTAAATTGCAATGTTTATATATATGAAATATGTGTTTGAGGGGGAGATGCATCTTCATCTTACCAAATTGGAAGAAGATGTGAAGGAGTAACTTAACTCAGTTTCCATCTGCCAGTTCTTCTATCCTATTTTCAAAGATGATCGATAGCTGTTCTGTCCCTCCACTTCAAAAGCTCTTTTCACTTCAGGACGGTGAAGTGTTTCATAAGAGTTCTATTTTGCTATTCTAAAAGGTGGGCAAGAGGAAGAAATAAGACATTTATATTCTCCCTTCGCAGACTCTAGCTACAAAAACTCCTCTTTCCTGCCTCCACCTTGTCAAAAAGGATAATAAATTCAGCCAGTTAAAATTCATTGGTGAACAATTGCATTCTTGTTTTTTTTCTTTAACAGCTTCCTTTGAACTTATTATTTCCTGACAGACATAATTGCATAATTTGTGATAAAGTGTCTTGATTTTATTTGGTGTTTAATTGATTACTCAAAGGACGTTTTATTGCTAAAATACACACTTTATTAGGCATGTTGCTGAGAGAGTGGATGGATTAGCATGCTTCTGACCAGCTGGACTGAAGTCAATGGTTTCCAGTTTCACTAATCATTGGCTCTACTGGATGAGCCACATGATGTTGATGTGCAGGCACAGATGTTGTAAAGTTACACCTTCTACGGTCCCTTTTGCATAAGAGTTAATAAAGGGCTGTAGGCATAACAATGCTCAAATGCCACAAACGAAACATGATTGAAACAAGAGGACTAATGTTGGTATCTTTTTCAACTAAATACTACACTTCCATAACATCTCATCCAGGAAATAGATATGAATCCAGTCCTGGAGATAACCCCTCCATTCATCTTTGGGAACAGAAGAAAGCCAAGTCAATGGCTTTCCAGGTTTACCGGTGAGAATTTCTCCACCTCTATTTAAAGACACAGTGAGCTGTGAGGAGGTTTGTGGGGGCAATAAGCTGACTTTGAATAAAAAAAAGAACACCGCTGGGGGGCAGGGGTGAAAGCCCTACTAAGCAGGTATATACAAAAGTATGAAGGCTATTGCTTAACGCATTGTAAGCCGCCCTGAGTCTCCGGAAAAGGGCGGCATATAAATCGAACCAATAAATAAATAAATAAATAAATAAATAAATAAATAAATAAATAAATAAATAAACTGAATTTAGAAACTTACCTATCAAAAGCATGTGTTATATTACTAAGATATATAATTATATTACTTTCCTCCGAGAATTGGAAGCTAAGCTATGTGTGATGTGTTTCTGTAAAACAAAGGGTCTGTTTGGAGTCTTGAAAGTAAACTGTGTTGTGGCCCACCGGTGGCCAGCAGAGCTGGAAGCAGAGTCAGACAGTGAGGAGTTTGGGGAGGAACATGGGCCAGTCCTGGGGTCTGGGGAAAGATCAGACAAGGGCTCTGCATTGGAGGCAGAGAAGGAGCTGGACAGCAGTGAGGCAGAGGAACAGCTGGAGCCCGTTCCCAGTGTGCGCATGCGCAGAGCTGCCAGAAGAGAAGAACAACTAAGAAAGCAGGGTCAACTTGAGAGTAAAGCCACACCTTGGAGGTGATTGACCCCTCCCATAGGAAACAAAAGAGGAGCAAATGGGGAGTGGGCTTTTGCAGGAAACAATTCATTCGTTCCGTGACTCTGAGAGACTCTGTGCCAAGTTTTGCCTTGTACTACGTTTGGAAACTAGTTACCTGGCAGCTTTCCAAGCAAGATAAGGTCTGTGTTGATAAATATTCTTTTGAAAAACTGTTTGGACAGGCCTTGCTGATTGTGAATGAAAGGAATTCACAGTCATGTAAATAAAAGAGGTTTTGCCAGGACCAAGACTCTGCTTCCTGCTTTTTAAGGGAGCCTAGGTCAGAACAAACTGTAGGCATCATGGCTGTCGTAGGAAGAGGGTATTGTCTGTTCACAAACTGGCTGTGCCAAATGGAAGCCAAGAGGATGCCAAGGGCAAGTTCAAGGATATATAGGGGCTGGTGGGCACTGCAGAGAGTGCCATAATTGACTTGGGAATCAACCTTGATGAATTCAGTGAGCTTTGTGAACACACAGGTGTAATGTTTTGTTCTTAAATGGTTCTTTTCTCATGGAACTGAAAATTAATTGTGCTCACAGAATAGGGCAACACTGTGCAAATATAACGGGATCTTTTATTCTATGAAGGCCCTCCCTGATACTATTTCTACCTGGAATTGTGCCTGTAGGTGCAATATAAATAAGGTGTGATACTTATTTCATAGATGCAAGCTTATCTTTTGGGCCATCGACTAATGGTAATGCAGCTATATAATGAATTCAAACGGGTTACTCTTTCAGTGACTTTCAGGGAAATGATGATAAATCCTTGGTGTGGTACAGATGGATACTGTCTCCCAGGCAAATTGTCCACATGGTAGCATTTGTCTGAAAGAGGCAGTTCTGCCCACGTGTGACTAAAAGGCATTCATCATTTCTTGGACCTCAGGGGGAGCAAGCAACTCAATTTTGCCTGGGGGGGCAGAAGTCATCTGGAGCATGTGTCTCCAGCCAGATCATCTAAATTTAAAATGGCCTGTTTCAGAGATTATTAATTACTGGGGAGATGCCATCTGGGATTGCAAAGGGTTTCTGTTTGCCTATCTATTTCAGGATATTTTTCTGATGGCGGATCCTAATGGGCTGAAATCAGTCCCAAACAGGTGACAATTTGTCCATGCCTTGAAGGAAGACATAAGGATAATGCCAGTCATCTATTCCAGCTTGTCACCAACTGATGGTCCACGAGAAAATTTTGGTGGTCCGCAGAAAAATCTGGACATTATTTGCATTTTTAATGTTTTATTGCCATATTTTCCCAGGACTTATTTTCTTTTAGGCTTGAAAATAAGCACTTGGGCTTATTTTTAGGGAGGTCTTATGTTTTTTGAGGTACAGGAGGTGGCGAGCACAGTCACCTCATGGCTGCTTGGGCCCTTAACCGTGGCCTGTGGATCAGCTGAGCCAGTGAGGGCCTGGAATTCTTATTTCCACCGTAAGCACACGCTTCCCACAATCATCTTTTTCTCAAGCAGCAGCAGCCGGGGTGGGGGAGCTGATTCTGATGGGCCGCATGGCTTTCTGCTTCATCGTAGCAGTAGCCCGAGCAACACCCGAGCTCCAGGCCTGGGGCAGTGCATACCGTGGTTGTTGCCTGTTCCAGAGCTATAAGGTGAGTGGAGGAAGAAAGGGGCCCTCGGCTACAAGGTTGCCTGGCATTGTGGGCAGTGCTGGGGCTAGCAAGAATGTACCGGAAACATCTCCAGGCACCTGGAGAGACAGAACTCCCGGCCCTCGCTGGCTCAGCTGATCTATGGACCGTGGTTAAGGGACAAGCAGCCATGAGGTGACCAGGGAAGGGAAGGGCTGCCACCTGTGCTGGCCACACCCATCCCCTTCACTAGGCCCATTATTTAACAAATGTATTTATCTTTTTAAAAAATTCATATTAGTGGTCTGCGGGATTTAAAATTATGACTTTAGTGGTCCCTGAGGTCCGAAAGATTGGTGAATGCTGATCTATTCTATTTGTTATCTAACACGAATAAAGTTGTTCTATTTGACTTATTTATCTGAAGTTCATTTAAGAGTATCTCATAATGGACCATGAGGTAAAAGTTAATTTTAAGAGTGTTTGCCTTTATAGAGGGACTGGATTAAAAATGTAATGGAAGAAGAATAAGTTTTACTGGACAAAACTGAAACTCATCTTAAAGTGAATTTAAAAATGACATGCTACAAGAATAGTATGGAAAAAGCTGCTATACTGGACATATAAATGAAAGCCGCTGATATCTTAATAATTAAAAGGAATATGCAAGCAACAAACCAAGAGAGTGACCGGTGTATTTTCCTATATTGAATTTACAAAAGAGGCTTGTTAAAGATGTAAAGAATTTTGTGAGTCCTGAAAGAGAAAATGTTTTTTTAAAAAATGAATTCTTGGGCATTATATTTGAAAGAACTAAAGATCAAGATTGTTAAAAGTTGAAAGAAGGAATATAAAGTTTGTTTATTTGATCAAGATTAAAATAAATGTTATTAACCCCTGAAACATTCACTGAACAATGATGCTTTAAGGGTTTGTTTATAGATAAGGCAGTCAAAGAAGATGTGATGATTAGTTGTATTTTAAAAGAAGGTGATAAGTTACTAAAAAATTTTATACTTGTGATGAATGGAAAAGTACATTTCTTTATACATTTCTTTTCATTTCTTTACTATATTCTTATTTTTCTTTTTTCTTTCTATTTTTTCTGCACTTTCGATATATCTTTTTATTCTTTGATTTTTTTTTTTAGTTTGTACCCTGTTTTCCCCAAAATAAGACATCCCCTGATAATAAGCCCAATCGGGCTTTTGAGCACATGGCAATAAGGCCAAGCGCTTATTTCAGGGTTCAAAAAAATATAAGACAGGGTCTTATTTTGGGGGAAACACGGTATTAGTTTTTATATTAAAGGGAATATACAAGTAACACTAGATATCTCTTGTCCATCATCATCATCATCTGGTTGGAGACGCATAATGTAATATCCAGTGCTAGATGAGGATGTTGACAATGTCTTCTTAAGAAGATACTTGTAGATGTTTCAATTTTCTCAGTTTTTACATTTTCTTTTCCTTTAAAAATGTCCTGCTCATTCATTTATTATATGGTAGGGTCACGAAGAAAGCAAGATATAATGAGAAGCATGCTGGAATTACTTTACGAAAGTGCTAAGATGAAAGGGTCATACATCAATGGTGCCAAATATATTGTTGAGATAACAGTGAATGCTAAATAAAAGAAATAGTAAAACAAAATTCATCTAAAATAAGCTAGTCTTAATTCTTTTCTATGAGCTTGAAAATCATTATGTCTCTTGCAACTGCTTAATCTTTGAGGCTTACATTAGTATGAGAGTGTGTTTCTCTTCTGACAGAGAGAGTTAGGAAGCCAACATCATGTCTCTTATCTCTTACCTTCTTCTAATGCATGTTGAAGTTATTTGGCCTTCTCCCTTCAGTTCCACATTTTGTTACATGTGGAAATTGGGCATTGCTAGATCACTTTTCATTTGCAGTGAAAGCAAATCAGAAAATGGACTGTCAAAAAGGGTCAGGAAAAATAAAGCATATTTCTGTGTGCTAATACTGGGCTACGAAGTTGAACGTTGTTAGGATATGGTTTGAGCCTAACAAGTTGTCCAGGCAATATATGTGTTCTGTGACTTTAATATGAATATGTATTGTGTGACTTTAAAGTTTTCCTGCTGATTCATTGTAATGCTGAGTCATGCTTAATTAGTTGTGAACGTATTTAAGAAAGGTACTGTAATGTATTCAGTTGATGATAAGCTACCATAGTGTGTGGAGTTGCTATTCATTGTGCTATCATCGTTGGATGGATCTGCTACCATCGTGGTTTGTGAACCAGAGTGAGTTTGTTATTCTAACCAACTACTGTTTGTGTGGTAAGAAGATCTTTGTATTACTGGACTGATTTAACTGGCAAAGACTTGGATTGATTTAAAGACTATGAAATTGTTTTTTCACTATAAAGTAAACTTTTGATAAACCAGTTTGCACATCTCTTATTCATTGCTCTCAGCAACATTTCTCTGTGCTCTACACTCTGCTGGTTGGTAACACAACAACAATATCCTTAACAAACGTGTTAAACTTTGTATGGGTTGTGTAAAACTTTGATTTGGAGATTCAATTCAAAGGCAATTCAACTAAATCTGTGAACAAAATTGGCTTTCCAAACTGAATTGAAAAGTCGTATTGATGAATTGAATTGAATTAATTCACTTGGAAAAATCAAATAATCTGGATTAAATTTTCAAAACTAAAAATTAATGATCCCAGTCAAACGAATGTTTGAGGTCAGGTGGGAGCTAATCTATGTGCTCCAACAATTGTGATATAGTAAGAGCTTTAAATTCCCTGACATGAATAGTGTGGATTTTCACTACCCGATTGGACTTTGAAGACCCAGATGAAGATATAGAGAAAAGCAAATTGTTCTCTCTAGCTCATTCGGCGAAACATCACACTAGATTTCACTTTTGATATTCTGATCTGCATTAAAAAAATGTAAATAACTACATAACTGTAATATATATGTAGCTATGTAATTGTATCAGTAGGATCTATCTCATTTTTTTAAAAAATATAATATCTAGTGGAAAGGAGAAGGGTTTTATTTCCCCCATGTTTTTATCAGGGGATCAAAACCATAATTACAATTTTGATGGAAAGGTAGCGATTTACAAAACTGCTTAGAATTTCTTATTTGAGGCTTTCAATAGCCTAGAACAGGGGTGTCAAACTCGATTTCATTGAAGGCCGCATCAGGGTTGTGTTTGACCTCGGGGGGGGGCAGGGTGTGCATGGCCAGCTCAACGTCACTCCTGTCAGGGGCGCCTGTGGTGGCCCGGGCGCTCTGCCAGTGAAAATGGGTTCCCGAGCTCCGTTTTCGGCTGCCATGTCCTCCTGCAACCCTCTGCCAGTGAAAACGGAGCTGGGGAGGGCCAGTCAAAATTTTGAAAAGCAAATATTAACCACTGAAGAAGGTCAGGCACTATTCACTCTTTACAAAATAGCAAACAAACCACAGAGGCTATTATCAAATAAATACACTTTGACATCCACCTAAAATATGCTCCCAATCAAGAATGAAACCTCACATTGGACTCTGCTAAAATCATGCTATAATGAAGAGCTAGGGGCAAAACCCAGCAGGCGTTTTGACAAAAAAATGATAAGGATATCACCATTTGGAAAGAAAGTTGCTTCTTTTTATATATATTACACCTGCTGAATGATGATTTATTTTTAAATGTGTCCTTTGTAATTGATATCAGGGGAATAATATATATGCTCTTTGACCTAAAGTCTGATAGAAATTATTTGATCATGATCTTTCCTGAAACAAAGAGAAGTATGTAGGTATGTGTGGAATTTATGCATGCATTTACACCCTACACACACACACACACACACACACACACACACACACACACACACACTTACCTGAATGATTGTTGCTACCAGTAACTTTTGATAGGGTATTTTGAGAAAGGAAATAGCACATATTGGAAAGTAAAAAGGTTCCCCTCACACTTATGTGCTAGTTGTTCCCAACTCTAGGGGGCGGTGCTCATCTCCATTTCAAAGCCAAAGAGCCAGCACTGTCCGAAGATGTCTCCGTGGTCATTGGCCGGCATGACTAAACACCAAAGGCGCATGGAACGCTGTTACCTTCCCACCAAAGGTGGTCCCTATTTTTCTACTTGCATTTTTTACGTGCTTTCGAACTGCTAGGTTGGCAGAAGCTGGGACAAGTAATGGGAGCTCACCCCGTTACACGGCACTAGGAATTCGAACTGCTGAACTGCCGACCTTTTGATTGACAAGCTACTGCGTCCATGAGGAATAAGAAGGAGGAGGAGGAGGAGGAGGAGGAGAAGAAAGAGAAGGAGGAGAAGGAGAAGGAGGAGGAATAAAGAGGAGGAGGAGGAGGAGGAAGGAGGAGGTGGAGGAAGAAGAAGGAGGAGGAGGAGGAGAAGAAAGAGAAGGAGGAGGAGGAGGAGGAGAAAGGAGAAGGAGGAGGAGGAGAAAGAGAAGGAGAAGGAGAAGGAAGAGGAGAAGAAGAATTGTTTCGTATACAACCCTCATGAAACTACTTTAGAATCAAACCAAGATAATTATTTTTTGAACAATTTTTAAATGAACAAAGTATGTGTAAAATCCTAGTTCAGTTAGGGTGTCTACTATTCAATTAATTGGGGAAAATATGCCAGTGCTTACAGCATTACCTATATATAGCCACTATGAAAATACATTCATCAGTAAATATACAAGTAATTAAATTAGAGCATTTAAACTCAGGGAGTCTCTCAGTTGGTCCA